>NC_041396.2:168824587-169124587 GCF_900747795.2 Erpetoichthys calabaricus | reverse complement strand
AAGAATGTTATGATCAATGGTGTCAAATGCGGCACTCAGATATAAGAGGATGAGAACAGATAAATGGCCTCTGTCTGCATTTACCCGAAAGTCATTTACTACTTTAAAGAGTGCAGTTTCTGTGCTGTGATTTGTTCTAAAACCTGACTGAAATTTATCAAGAATAGTATGTTTATTGAGGTGGTTATTTAACTGCATAATGACTGCCTTCTCTAGAATTTTACTTAAGAAAGGCAGGTTAGAGATGGGTCTAAAATTTAAAGAGCAGAGGGGTCAAGATTATTTTTCTTAAGTAGGGGCTTAACTACAGCAGTCTTTAGACAGTCTGGGAAGACCCCCGTATCTAATGACGAATTTACTATGTCAAGAATATTATCAATTAGCATGCCCAATACTTCTTTGAAAAAATTTGTTGGTATTGGGTCAAGGACGCAGGTGGAGGGTTTCAGTTGAGAAATTATTTTATGTAAATCAGGTAAATCTATCCTAGTGAAAGAGTTTAATTTGTTTATTAACCGAGTATTGGGGTTTAGGAGGATCCTTAGTGTTGGGGAGATATACTATGTTATTTCTATTATCATTAATTTTTTGATTGAAAAATACAGCAATAGCCTCACAGGTTCTACTGGAAGTACTTAGGAGGCATTCCTTTGAGTTACCTGAGTTTAGCAGACGATCAATCGTCGAGAATAAGACTCTTGATATTACTAGCATTGTTATTTATAATCATAGAGAAATAGCAGCACCTCTCAAGACGGACTGTGTTATTGTATTCTGTTATTTTAACTTTTAATATTTCATAGTGGATAGTTAGTTTAGTCTTCCTCCATTTATGCTCTGCTGTATGGCATGTTCTCTTTAAATCAGACACTCTTTGGGTTTTCCATGGTATAACAATGCTAGAAGATTTTTAACTGTCTTTTCAGGTGCAACTATGTCAACAGCGGCTCTCACTTTAGTATTAAATCTTTCCACCTTAATATTTACATTATCCTCGCTATTATAGTTGGCACTATAAATGGACTGATTGCTTAGAATGTTTGTAAGTTTTAAAGCTGCTGATGAGTCAAAGAAGCGTTTTTTAACAATATGCTTCTCATGAGTGTTTTCTATCATTATTTCTATATTAAAAAGTAGAAGAAAATGGTCTGATAGACCCGTATCAGTGACCTGCTTTATATCAACTTTTAGTCCTTTAGTAATTACTAAGTCTAACGTATGACCTGCTTTATGTGTAGGCTGATTAACGAGCTGTCTCAAATCAAAAGAGTCCAGGAGGTTCATGAATTCTTTTACTTTTTGGTCACACTGATTATCTATATGAAAATTAAAGTCGCCGACTATTAGAAGTGTGTCATAGAACAGGTTATTATCCTAGCAGCAGAATTCTGAATAAGTTGTAAGCGATGGAGAAGTTTTTGTGGGATGCCAGATAGAGCAGCATTACAGTAATCTATATGTGAAGTGACTAGGGCATTAACCAATACTTAAGTACTGTGTTGGGTAAGAACAGGATGAAGTCTAGAAATGTTTCGGAGATGAAAGAAGGCCATCTGAGAAACATTACTTATATGGGAAGAAAAAGAGAGAGTACTGTCAAGAATGACACCCAGGCTCTTCACCTGGATAGAGATGTTTGTGTTAATATTGTTAATTAAAATAGAAGACTGGTTAACCTTAGCAAGTGTGGATTTAGAACCAATGAGGAGCACCTCAGTTTTATTGCTGTTTAGTTGGAGAAAATTGTGAGTCGTCCATGTCTTTATGTCTTGGAGACATGCCATAAGAGTATCTGGAGGGATAACAGAAGTGGATTTAGTGGATAGATATAGCTGTGTATCATCAGCGTAACAATGAAATTTAATTCCATTGTGCCGGAAGATATTACCATTTGGGAAGATATAAATGAGAAAAAGAAGTGCCCCAAAACAGAACCCTGCGGACTCCCTGAGTAACGACTACATTCTCAAATTTAAAGCCCTTTATTTCAACAAATTGCCTCCTATCAGTGAGGTAGACAGGAAACCATTGGAGGACCAGGCCACAGACTCCAAAACTAGCTAGCCATTTCAAAAGTATCTGATGAGATATGGTGTCAAATGCGAAGCTGAGGTCAAGAAGCACAAGAATTGATAAAAGTCCCATATCAGCTGCCCGGAGAAGATCATTTGTGATTTTGAGATTGTGATTTTGTGATTTTTAGCAAATTTAATATTTTTTCTCTTCAAACAAACAGGTAAATCTTGCAACCCACTGTGGATTTATGGGAGGCCTGCAGCGAAATGGCAGCACAGGACAAACAGCACCTTATTATGCTACCTCCACTATTGAAGTTATATTTCACGTGTCTACAAGAATGCCTTCTGATTCAGATGACTGTTTAACCAAAAAGGTAACATTGTAGTCTTTAAATAAAAGTAACAGAACATATGCTGAATGAAAGAATAGTGCTAAACATGCTGACTATATAAGTAGTTATTTCTGTCTGGTTACCACTATATGTCACAACCAAGAGGAAGTCATCTGCATCTCCAGTATTAGTGTTCATGGTGCACAAACAAAACCATGAGAGCAGAGAACACAACATTCCATTTTGCTTGGATGACGGCATTAGTGAAGATTGCGATGTAAATGAAATGTAAGCGATGGAGCTATAAAAATCCAGATACAAAGTATATATAAAAATGTATGTACATCTGTCAGGTGCCCCACAAGCTTTTTCTGGCCACACCTCTGGGTGTGGCGGAAGTGTGACCAAATAAGGCCCTAGAAAGGTCCATGTGCCCCCAGGCAGTGACCACAGGTTCCAACTGGGTTGAGCTCCCATGCTCATAACCCGTGGCCCCACTGGAAACCAGGGGAGCTGCCATCAACCGGCCCGGGGAAGAAACTGTCCTGATAATACTCTCCCCCTTGGTCCTTCCACACTTTGGGCGTCCTGGCCGGGTAAGGATTCTGGCCACCTGCCACAACATTACATGTCCACATGAGTGAAACAAAAATAGGCAGAAGGTCAAAACAACATGGGGAAAGGAAAGAATAAATACAGTCAATTCAAAAAGTACCCCTTCTTTTTTTGAACACTTAATTGTGTTGTATATTTATTTGAAAATAGTAAATTTGCCATTTTTGCTCATTGGTCTACACTCAATAAACCAAAATGACAAACAAAACATTTTAAGAAGAGTTTGCAAATGAATTAAATTAAAAACTGAAATATCCCATTCATATAAGTATTCAGAACTTTATTGAAGGATATATGTTAGAAATTTAATTGATTAGACATGGTTTTTAAAAGGAACACACCTATGTATATAAGGTCCCACAATTTGCACCGTACATCAGGACCAAAAACCAAACCATAAAGTCCAAAGAAAACTCTGCAGACCTCTGCAATCAAATTGTTATGATCCATAGATCAGGGCAAGGGTATACAACTATTTCTAAAGCTTTGAATCTTCCCTCAAGCATAATGACCTCAATAATTTGTGAAATTGAGTAAGTTTGTAACTTCCAGGTCTCATAGAATTTGTTGTCCAGCCCAACTTATAAACCAGTTAAGAAGTGCCTTGGTCAGGGAGGTGACGAAGAACCCAATTGTCCATAAAAGAGAGCTTCAGAAGTTCTCTGCAGAAATGTGACAACCTGCCAGAAGTTCTGCCGTCTCAGTTTCACTCCCATCAATTAAAAAGCATATGCTTGCTTTTAAAGGATTCTGAGAGAATGAGGAAAAATATACTCTGGTCTAGTGAGACAAAAAATAAACTCTTTGGGCACAACTTCAAGCACAGTGTCTGGTGAAGACCAGGCCTAATAACATCCTTATAGTGAAGCATGCTGGTGGCAGTTTTTGGGTATATGTGCTTCAGATAGACTGGTCAGAACTGAATGCAGGATTAATGCCACAAATAAAAGAGGTCCTTGATGAAAATCTGCTCTAGAGTGCATGTGATTTCAGTCTGGGGCAACGGCTCAACTTTCGGGACAACAATGATGTGAAGCACACAGCCAAGGCAATGCTGGAGTGGCTTTGAGAAAAGTCTCTCACTGTCTTTTAGTTATCCAGCCAAAGCCCAGACTTACACCATAGAAAATGGGCTTTAAAGGAAACATTCATTCCATGCATTGGCCAATTAAAATGGTTAGTACATGTACACAAATTTGTCTTCATATTAAGTCTTGTATGTTTAATTGCAATTAACCTTTTTTAACTTCAAAATGGCATAGTGCAATTAATGCTACAGTTTGAAATGCATATTGAAATCTTTGTAGAGTCTTAATGCAGGTTGCATCTATAAAATAATTAGAGTTACAGTTAATTAAATTTTATAAGGAGAAAATAAGTAAATATTTTAAAACAATTAAATAGATGTTATTATTAAATCAGTGAAGCTGCATGCATAATGGTAATTTCAGTGGAACAGGAAGGTGCCTTTCAATACTGTCCATTCAATCAGTTTTCTGTACTGTCTGTTTACTGTATAGTGGTGTGATTTAGAGTCTGTATACTTGAGTATGAAAACTCCTTGGTGGCAGGGCCCCGGGGGTGGATGAGATACGCCCGGAGTTCCTCAAGGCTCTGGATGTTGTAGGACTGTCTTGGTTGACACGCCTCTGCAACATCGCATGGACATCAGGGACAGTGCCTCTGGATTGGCAGACCGGAGTGGTAGTCCCCCTCTTTAAGAAGGGGGATCGGAAGGTGTGTTCCAACTACAGAGGGATCACACTCCTCAGCCTCCCTGGAAAAGTCTATTCAGGGGTCCTGGAGAGGAGGGTCCGTCGGATAGTCGAGCCTCGGATTCAGGAGGAACAGTGTGGTTTTCGTCCTGGTCGCGGAACAGTGGACCAGCTCTGTACCCTTAGCAGGGTCCTGGAGGGTGCATGGGAGTTTGCCCAACCAGTCTACATGTGTTTTGTGGACTTGGAAAAGGCATTCGACCGTGTCCCTCAGGGAATCCTGTGGGGGGTACTCAGAGAGTATGGGGTACCGGCCCCCCTGATAAGGGCTGTTCGGTCCCTGTACGATCGGTGCCAGAGCCTGGTCCGTATTGCTGGCAGTAAGTTGAACCCGTTTCCAGTGAGAGTTGGACTCCGCCAGGGCTGCCCTTTGTCACAGATTCTGTTCATAACTTTTATGAACAGAATTTCTAGGCGCAGCCAGGGCGTTGAGGGGGTCTGGTTTGGTGGGCTCAGGATTGGGTCACTGCTTTTTGCAGATGATGTTGTCCTGTTTGCTTCATCAGGCCGTGATCTTCAGCTCTCTCTGGATCGGTTCGCAGCCGAGTGTGAAGCAGCTGGGATGAGAATCAGCACCTCCAAATCCGAGACCATGGTCCTCAGCCGGAAAAGGGTGGAGTGCCCTCTCAGGGTTGGTAGCGAGATCCTGCCCCAAGTGGAGGAGTTCAAGTATCTCGGTGTCTTGTTCACGAATGAGGGAAGAATGGAGCGTGAGATCGACAGGCGGATCGGTGCGGCATCCGCAGTAATGCGGGCTCTGCATCGCTCTGTCGTGGTGAAAAAGGAGCTGAACCGCAAGGCGAAGCTCTCAATTTACCAGTCGATCTATGTTCCTACCCTCACCTATGGTCATGAACTATGGGTAGTGACCGAAAGAACGAGATCGTGAATACAAGCGGCTGAAATGAGTTTCCTCCGCAGGGTGTCTGGGCTTTCCCTTAAAGATAGGGTGAGAAGCTCAGTCATCCGGGAGGAGCTCAGAGTAGATACGCTGCTCCTCCGCATCGAGAGGAGTCAGATGAGGTGGCTCGGGCATCTGATCAGGATGCCTCCTGGACGCCTCCCTGGTGAGGTGTTCCGGGCACGTCTAACCGGGAGGAGGCCCCGGGGAAGACCCAGGACACGTTGGAGGGACTATGTCTCTCGACTGGCCTGGGAACGCCTTGGGATTCTCCCGGAAGAGCTAGAAGAAGTGGCCGGGGAGAGGGAAGTCTGGGCATCTCTGCTCAAGCTGCTGCCCCCGCGACCCGACGTCGGATAAGCGGGAGACAATGGATGGATGGATACTTGAGTATGTTTTGAGAGTAATTCTACTTCACTTGAGTATAAAATTTTCTGATTGTTTGAACTTCACTACGTTTTCAAATGCATATGGCTATTCTTTCTCAGTTTTATTTTGTTATGCACATTTGTTACTGCAATATTAAACCAGAAATGAAAGGGCTATGCAAATACAGACAGTGATTTATCCAGTCAATTATCTAAAGTACAGGCCTACCCCGCTTTTCATATACCACGAACACAGGAGAAGTTTCAAATGCATGCAGCTGGCTCTAACACTTGATCATCTACATAGTGTTTTCCAGTACACCTTGCTGCAGCCCGCAGAATGGGCTGGGGCTAGACATTGATGGTGCTCGGCTCCAGTCTCAATTATTTCCACAGCTGATGCTGCTACATTCAGACATTGACTTCATGGCGGCCTGCTGAACAGGATGGGGCTAAGTCTGCCAGCTGCAGCGAGGTGTGCTTGTATTTTCGTGTGCTGTGGTTCACTTACCTTGTCATGTGTGTTCCTCACTTGTTTTCTCACGTTATCCTGGGCATCACAGCTTCAAAACTAGTTGTAAAGCCCAGGAATAACCAAAAGGCCATTCCTTTTAAGATGAAACTAGAAGTTATAGTCCAGGTAAAGTTCTTTACGACACATTATTAATTGTTATTAATATTTTTATTAAACTAATTCTGTCAATATTCATTTGATTCAGTGTTATTTGTGTCATTTGTGGGGCCAAGGAATACTTAAAAATAAATTCATTTTAATTAGGTGTTTACATTACGAAAATTCACTTTACAAAAGGGTTTTCAGGAGTGGATTAGTTCCTTTTTAAAGTGGGGAAGGCATATATGCCTCTTCTAGTAATTCTAACTCTACTGAATTAGAACTCAGTAATTAAGATGTCCAGTGCACATTGAATATCACTGCTTCATATTGCAGATACTTGGCACACACCTGAGTGATTGTAATACAATTCACATGAAATAAGAAGGTAGTCAGTTATTTTAAGTTTGAAAGAACTTTTTTGAGTATGTATAAAAATAGGGAGACACAACTATATTTGTACTTTTGATACTTGAATACATATAATATCAGATATTTAAAAACCTCTATTTGAGCAGTTTGTTCATGGGCAAATTTTACTTTTACATGAGCCACTTTTCAGAACGCTGTGTCTACTTTTACTCAGTTTTAGCTGCTGGGAACTTTATACAACTCTGCCAATGCCAGAATGTTGGACTGAAGGTTGCTTGTCCATCCCTCTCACATGCAACTTACTGTGTAACTCTGCGCTAGTAACCAAGTTGTAAAAATGTCTGAATTAGAATAATCTGCCCTAATCTGGGGTATTCAAAACAAATGTAATGATTTACTTCATGAGGTAGAAGTACATAATTAACAAAAAGTAGTTGTGTCAAATATTTTAATATTAAAATTTGTGCTTCAATCAAAATGTTTAAAGTCTAAATATTCTTGATTGTAAATGTATTTTGTCATTTTTCACTATCTGGTAGAGGTCTATAGATGACTTATATCCTGTTAGGGGATAAACCCCTAGGGTAGGTTAATGTGGTGCACACATCTTCAGATCATTCTGGTCTTTTTTGTTGTAGACACCTATTGGCTTGCTCTTTATCATAAGGAGTAATGTATGCACAAAATATAATTCTTAAAAATTGCATAAAAAGGATTGTTTTTCAGATCTAGAGAGACAAAAATATAGAGGACCCCAAAAAGCTCAACGTCTTGCACAGCTAAACATCAAGACGAATGAAATGGAATGTGATGTGTAGGGTTATTCTCGGACTAATGAGGTAGGAAGCACAGGACAAAAATCTGAAGTAATTTCAAAGCATTCATAAGTTTTTCTTACGAACATAAAAATTATATGCAACAGTTACAATGTGTCTTGGTCTTGAAAGTCACCTTTATTAAAATCATTTTCATTATAATAGATAGATAGATAGATAGATAGATAGATAGATAGATAGATAGATAGATAGATAGATAGATAGATAGATAGATACTTTATTAATCCCAAAATAATAAATATAATTCATTTACAGTGCTAAAATACAGCTTTCCTAGCCTTATTTTTAAATGTTGATTTGTCCTTAAGTTAATTTTAAAGCACAAAAATAATTAGCTTAGTGATGAATGTTGTAATAATATTTGAAAAGATTAGATCTAGATATGTAATGATATGTGTAAATTTAAAATGGGTGTGAATAGTCCTTGTCCTGAAAGGCTACAAGTTTTTATTTCTTAATTTGTAACAAACATTGTTTTGCTTTATAGAACATTTAATTAGATATTCTGATCCCTGTACTCTCTTGCCAATGGGAAATGCTTTTTCCATGCTAGCAGATAAATGGGAAATGCTTTTTCCATGCTAGCAGATAAAAAGAAACTTAAAGACACAAAGTCTCAGCTGTGTAGTATTCATAAGGTGCATAATTTACAGCTTCATTTTCTCCTGCTCAATTTTATTGTAAATTGTGGAAGTCATATTGGCAGTATCTAGTGTAATTCATATTGGTTAGCCCTAAATCATTACATTGTGGGTCACACTTAATGCATCATCCCACACTCAATTCCACAGGACTAACCAGTCCACACAGGGACAGTCCGTTATATCCCAGTTTAGATTCCTTGAACTATTCTTAATAAAAAAAAAAAAAAATTTTCAGCCTTGTGCTTTAGATGTGACCAATTTGTTCTGCAGCTATTGCAAATATTACACTGTTCACACAGGTGCCACGATAGTTATACATTGGGACACAGTACAATCACATCAATGCTATTCAGAGTGGAAAGCATCTGGCCATTCAGATGTCTGTGTTTGAAATTTTTGCTTTAGTTGTGTATGCATCCTGCAAAAGATTGCTTATAGGAGAAATATAGTACTCGGGCAGAGAGTGAGCAGTCTGGTACTTCCAGTAAAGAAACAATTCAATTCTGTATTGCCATGTGTACAAGTACAAATACAATGAAATGAAGTGAACATAGACAAAAAAAACCCAACAAAATAGACATAAAAAAACCCAAAAATCACACACAATAAGTAAATGAATATAAATAAGTAAATAAATAAAACCAGAATCCTAGGAATAAATAGAGACAGTGGCAGAAGTACCGTATTTTTCGGACCATAAGACGCACTTTTTCCCCCCCAGAATTGGGGGGAAAAAGTCCCTGCATCTTATGGTCCGAATATAGCCTAAACATGTGCTGTAAAAAAAAAATTTTCAACTTGCCCGGCTCTGTGCTCCATTCCCGCCGCGGCCGCCCGCCCCGCTCACTGGAGTCAGGCGCTGCTGCTGCCCTGTGGTAGTAGTAGTACCGTACCTGCTTCCATGATCATTCCTGCTGGCTGCAATGCTCCATTCCCGCCCCCGCCCGCCCCGCTCACTGGAGTCAGGCGCTGCTGCTGCCCTGGTACAGACGTGGTAGTAGTAGTACCGTACCTGCTTCCATGATCATTCCTGCTGGCTGCAATGCTCCATTCCCGCCCCCGCCCGCACCGCTCACTGGAGTCAGGCGCTGCTGCTGCCCTGGTACAGACGTGGTAGTAGTAGTACCGTACCTGCTTCCATGATCATTCCTGCTGGCTGCAATGCTCCATTCCCGCCCCCCGCCCGCACCGCTCACTGGAGTCAGGGGACTGGACTCTAACTGGTACAGTGTAGTGTACGGTGACGGTCCCTTCCTTGATCCTGCAGTCTGCATGCATCATCATTCATCGATTCCCATCCGCCTCAGCTGGTGTCCGCCCGCTTCCGGGATCGGAACCAGCGTGAGGCGCACATGTGACCTCCCTCCTGTGAGAACACGTGTGCGCCTCACGCTGGTTCCAATCCCGGAAGTGGGGGAAACCAGCTGAGGCAGGACAGGAGTTGCGAGTCGAGCGCCACCACCGCACACACCAGTGAAATACGAATAGAGGTAAATGACAAGTGAAATGACTGAGTGAAGGTAAAAGCGCAAGAATATGCATACAAATAGAAACCCTAATACAATTAAAAATACAACTGAATATGCATAAATAGAAACCCTAATACAATTAAAAATACAACTGAGACAAATTCAGAACTAGTAGTGACAGACTGTCACAGTCTCAGTCAGCCTGAGCCTGGAACAAAATGACCATACATATCATGGCAAATAACACTGAACTTTGCTGACAGCTTTTAGCCTTGTGAGAGGCTGGAAAGTGTTTTACACTGTGGGACAGTACCGTAAATGTTACCGCTATGGTAAATCACAGAAAGTCTCTGCATACAGTATACGGGCAATATTGTGAACTACGGTACAGCTTGCCCCCCACTATACTGGTAACAGTGTTTAGGCCTGATAGTAATAAAATGTGTGTGTGGGGGGGGGGGGGAGATATGAGAGCACTGGATGGAATGAGGGGGATATGAGAGCACCTGATGGAATATGGGGGGGGGGGGGGGGGAATTAAAAAGACACCGTATTGGTATTACTGACAGTTCTTTAACTCTTTTAGGGCTAATTTTTTTTTTGTTTCTTTTCTCCCAGGGCTGAATATTTTTCCAAAAACTAACATTTTTTAAAAAAGAACACAAAGCAATTGTTTAACATATCAAATCAACAAAAAATATTTACTTTTGACAAATGTTACTGTCTTGCATGTTGTATGAGCCTGCATACTCTATGATTTCACATACATATCACATACATTTTACACAGCAAAGTCTGATCTCGCTCAAAGCAGCCAATTTCAGTCATTGCCACATTGCACTCCTTACAATACGTGTTGCTTTGGTGCCTATTTTTCAATTGTCTGTTGCTGCACTTTCTAACATATATTGTTAGTGTGTACTGTAGAGAGACAAGTCACCCATTTGCCATCATGCCATGCCACTGCCACCAAGTTTTCTGCCAGCATGAAAACCGTATTGTCACCTCTTTTCATCTTCTGAAACTTTATGAACTTTATGTATGGCATTATAGCCTGGCTCACCCCATGGGATTTGCTTCTGTTTATTACAGAAGTGAATAAAACTTTGCAGCAGCACGTACCTAAGCCACCAGGGGACAAAACACGTTTGGACCAATGCTCCCTGAAGTTATATCACCAGTTCTGTCTCATCTCTATTTGTAATGCCACAGCGGGCTTCATCTCGTCTTTCGTTGTGGGTTTCCACTTTGAAAAATGAGAATGCGATGCAAACGCAGCCCGCGATTCAAAAAAAATCTCTGCCTACCTGTTTGTCTCATCTGACAGTAGCTGAAAAGCAGCATCAGGAGAGAGCAGCCTGAAGTACAGCAGCTGGTGATCTGCCGTGTCCAACAGCAAGCCATGCCGTCTTGTAAACTCCGGTAGCCAGATCAGCTCTCAACGGATCAATGTCTGTGTATTTATCCCATGCGAACCTTGCCGTAGATGCATCGGCTGCGCGAAGGCACGCAACTGGCAGCAGATCCGCTGGCGCGGCATCGGCTGGTGTCTGATCAGCTGATGCCTGCTTCTAACTCTCTTGCTCGATCTCCTGATCACTGCCAATAAAGTCCGATTCTGAAAAATCAAGAGTCCGACTCCGCGATAATGCGCATAATGCAAGTGTTTTCTTTTCTGCACTTGCTTCGTTGCCTTTTCACATGTCGGTGCCATCTTGCCTTTGTTTACATTTCGCAACTCACGCACACGCAATGTTTATTTGCCGAGTCAACGAGTCTAGCATTCCTCCAAGCACAGAGGGAATGCCTGTGACGTGACAGTGAGATTTGTCGCCATTAACAGCTAAGTCGACATCCGCCTTCAACCCCTCCTGTCGATAAAAGTCGACATCCGCCCTAAAAGAGTTAATTACGATTTTGAAGGTTTTGCAGAAATACTGTACCAGTACCACCTCCTCACTAAGATGTCCAAGCAGAAGAGATGCACATATAAAGTTTTTTTTCAAACTGGAAGTTATAAAATATGCCAAGGAACATGGCAACAGAGCAGCAGAGAGACACTTTGGACCACCTCCCTCTGAAAAGATGATTAGAGAGTGGCGGAAACAGGAGGATCAGCTGCAAAAGTTGGACAAAAGTAAGCACACTTTACGTGGGCATGCTGCAAAGTGGCCAGAGTTGGAGGTGGACATAAAGGAGTGGATCACACATCACCGTGAAAATGGCTTCTCAGTCTCCACAAAAATGATCATGAATAAAGTCAGACTCATTGCTGTAGAAAAAGGAATTCAAGATTTCACTGGCTCACCATCATGGTGCTACAGATTCATGAAGCGATCTGGCCTTGCTATGTGCACCAAAACAAAAATTTCTCAAAAAATGCCCAACGAATACGAAGAAAAGATTTTGTCTTTTCACAAATTCGTCATTGATGCCAGAAAGAAGAATCAATTTGAACTAAGCCAGATTGGAAATATGGATGAAGTCCCGCTTACTTTTGATGTACCATCCAATAGAACAGTAGACCACAAAGGAGCAAAAACTATAACCGTTAAAACCTCAGGGCATGAGAAAACCCATTACACTCTTGTGTTGTCCTGCTGTGCAGATGGTACTAAATTGCCACCAATGCTCATCTTCAAAAGGAAAACTTTTCCAAAAGAAGCAATTCCTCGCGGAGTCGTGGTGCATGTCCATGACAAAGGATGGATGGACGAAAAGGGAATGAGGCTCTGGATTGAAAAAGTATGGTCCAAACGTCCTGGTGGGCTTTTAAAAAAACCATCCTTGTTAGTGCTTGACCAGTTCAGAGCACATATCACCGACACTACAAAAAAGAACTTTAAAGAAGTCAAAACTCATTTAGCTGTAATTCCCGGTGGTCTTACCAGCCAGCTGCAACCTCTGGACGTGTCCATCAGCAAACCATTTAAAGTGTTTATGAGGGAAGAGTGGAACAAATGGATGGCTGCTGGTAATCATGATCTTACACCTACTGGAAGAATGAAAAGGCCCACTATTACCCAAGTTTGTGAGTGGGTGAAAACCTCATGGGACTCAGTTAAGGATGAGATCATTGTACATTCCTTCAAAAAATGTGGCATCAGCAATGCCTTAGATGGGACTGAAGATGATATGTTATATGAAAATACCGGTACCAGCACCAGTAGTGACGAAAGTCCTGTTAGTGATTGTGAGGATCTGAGCTTTCTAGATTCTGACTCTAGCGATGAGGAGTTCTTGGGGTTCTCATAAAACAAGCAGAACCTAAAAGAGCGTAACTGTTCAACTTTATTCTATTTTATTACTGAAGTCTCTCGTTATTGTGTTTTACAGTAATTTTGTCTTTTGCTGACTGTATTTGTTAATAATGGTTCTAAATGCTGCTGTTCACTTTACAGGGTTGATTACATGTGTTTATGACTGTGATGTTGGGTTTTAATGCACATAAAATGTTTTAAGACATCAGAATCTTTTTTTTCTTCATTTCCCTTCTCTAAAAACTGGTGCGTCTTATGGTCCGGTGCGTCTTATGGTCCGAAAAATACGGTATATGTGCAGGTAGCAATGGAGGTGATACAAGGTTACTGATTGTTCATGAGTCTGATTGCAGTTGGGTAGAAACTGTTCCTGAACCTGGAGGTGAGCATCCAAATGGACTTTAGTCACTTTCCAGATGGGATTAGGGTGAAAAGTGACAGAGCAGGGTGGCTGGGGTCCTGCCTGATACTGTTCACTTTCCTGAGACAGCTTGTAGTCTGGATGTCATGGATCGCAGGGAGCTGTGTGCCCGTGATCTGCTGTGCTGTATTCACCACACGTTGCAGAGCTCTGCAGTCCTGAACTGAACAGTTGCTGTACCAGGATGTGATGCATCCTGTCAGGATGGATTCCACAGTACACCTGTAGAATCTGCACAGGGTTGTGGGGGACATCCGGGCTTTACTCAGTCTCCTGAGGAAGTAGAGGCATTGTTGGGCTTTCTTGACTACTGCCGCAGTGTGACACGACTATTTAATGTCATCAGTGAGGGTGACTCCGAGGAACCTAAAGCTGCTGACCTGCTCCACAGCCTCACCTCCGATGTAGATGGGGCTGTGGTCTGTTGCCTGTTTGTGGAAATCCATAATCATCTCCTTAGTTTTGCTAAAGTTGAGGGTGAGGTTGTTGTCCTGACACCATTCTGACAGGAGTCTGACCTCCTCCCTGTAGGCCATCTCATTGTCCTCGCTGATCAGACCTATTACATCAAACTTGAGGATGGTGTTAGAGCTGTACTTAGCTACACAGTCATGGGTGTAGAGAGAGTAAAGCAGGGGGCTTAGCATGCTGTCCTGTGGGGTGCCAATGTTGATGGTGATGATGGAGGAGGTTTTTCCACCAATACTCACTAGCTGAGGTCTGCCGGTGAGGAAGTCCAGTAGCCAGTTGCACAGTGAAGAGCTAAGCCCCAGATCCAGGAGTTTAGTGATGAGCTGGGATGGAATGATGGTGTTAAATGCAGAGCTGTAGTTCACAACAGCAGCCTGGCATAACAGTTTGTGTTCTCCAGATGAGACAGGGTGGTGTGAAGTGTTATGGAGATGGCATCCTCAGTGGACCTGTAACGGTAGGCAAACTGGAGGGGGTCCAGATTGTCAGAGATGATGTCCTTGATGTGTTCTAGCAGCAGCCTCTCAAAGCACTTCATGGCTATGGGAGTAAGTGCTACTGGGTGGTAATCATTAGGGCAGTCTACTTTATTTTTCTTTGGGACAGGGATGATGGCTGTGTGCTTGAAGCAGGTGGGGACAGATGAAACTCTCAGAGATGTGTTAAAAATATCCATAAAGACAGCAGCTAGCTGGTCGCAACATGTTTTTAAAACGCAACCTGAGACTCCGTCAGGGCCAGGTGCTTTGCGGATGCTGAGTCGGGAAAAAGTCTTCCTCACGTCATCCTTGGAGAGCCTCAGGCTGGAGTCTTGCTGTGCTGCCGGGGGTCGCATGGGTCTGTCCGTGTTAGCGAGCGAAAAACACGTTCATCTCATCCGGGAGTGAAATGGCGGTAGCTGTGGTCGCGTGTGTCCAGGGTTTGTAGTCTGTGATCAGCTGAATACCCTGCCACATCCGAAGAGCGTCTGCTGTGCTGTTAAACTGAGAGTCCAGTTTGTGGGCGTACTGGCGCTTTGAGTATTTAATGGCTTTTCGGAGATCATACCTGCTCTTTTTGAATGCCTGTGTATCCCCGGAGTGAAATGCACTGCTGTGCTCACGGATCCGCCGGCATACTTCAGCACACATCCAGGGCTTCTGGTTGGGAAATACGCATACAGACTTTGAGGGTACACAGTTATCCACACATTTCCCGATGAAGCCTGTGACAACTGCGGCATACTCGTCCAGATTCTCAGCGGACTCTTTGAAAACACCCCAATCCACAGATTCAAAGCAGTTCCTAAGTTTCTCCTCCACTTCCGGGGTCCAACAGTGCACCTCTATCAAGACCGGCTCTGCGTGCTTCAAATGCTGCTTGTAAACAGGGAGGAGCAGCACAGAATGGTGGTCTGACTGCCTGAGGTTTGGCCGTGGGAGCGAGCGATACACTTTTTTGTGTGCGGTGTATCAGTGGTTCAACGTATTAGTACCCCTGGTGGGACAGATGTGTTGGTAGTATTTGGGGTAAACGAACCTGAAGCTTGCTTTGTTGAAGTCCAGAGCGATGATAACCAGACCTTCGGGGTGTGTATTTTCACAGTTCATAATGAAGACCGTACAGTTCCTTAAGTGCGGTGCTGGTGTTTGCTTATGGGGGGATGTAAACAGCCGCCATGTTTACAGCTGTAAACTTGCAAGGCAGGTAATGCGGCCAGCACTTGATGATCAGACACTTCAGGTCCGGTGAACAGCTTTGTGAAACCATGAGTTGTTGATGAGGAAGCATAACCCGCCACCTCTCTTTTTCTCGGAGGAGACCGACCGATCAGTGCGGTGGATAGAGAAACCGTCTGGCTGGACAGCTGAATCCGGCGTGCAGGCAGTGAGCCATGTTTCTGTGAGGAAGAAAACACAACAGTCACGTGTCACGCAGATCTCGCTGAAAACAAAGTCTGCCACTGAGATCGTCTGGTTTGTTGTCCAGAGACTGGGCATTGGCCAGGAAAATGCTAGGCAGTGGAAGTGGCAGTTCTCAGCGTTTTGTCCTCGCTTGAATCCCGGCACCCCGGCCACGTTTCTCCTCCACGTCCTCCGGGCGTGGTTGGGTGCGTTGCGTCCGCCACCTTGGTCTTGAGTTATTGTGGTGAGCAGCCCCTGGTCAGTAACTTCAAAAGTAGTGACTTGTGCCTTTCTTGCTCCAGTGTTTACCAATGTTGTACGGTCGTACTTAATAAAACAGTGAACAGGCAGTAGAAACAGCGACAATAGCAAAAATATAGACACAAAAACGAAAAGTCTGCGGGAGCAGCACGCAACACGTCGCCTCTCTCCAGCGCCATGATTGCTAAAAAAAAAAAAAAAAAAAGAAACACTAAACTGTTAAAAAAATGATGGTGCATCTGTAAATAATATTGGTGACTGGATATTATATTTTTAGTGTGTTGTTTGTGCCCTATGAGGTGATCTGCTTTCATTTTATAATTATTATTAGTTTGACACCACTACATGTCTACTGTGCATTAATGTACCCTATATGAAGTGAGTAGCTTTGTAGGGCAGTGATGTTCTGTGTGGTTGTATGCAAGCACAGTTAACATGGATTACAGACATCAGGATGTGATCCAATACCATTATTTTACCATGCAATCTGAAAGCATGAAAAAATGCATTAGCCATATGAATCAATGTGCTCCTTTGTGTGCCTTGCGCTGTTTTTATGGAAGTCTTATTAACCTATATATTTTAAATCACGACAAAGTTTATTTTTATTAACAATTGAAATTAAAAATAAAGAATGTTTTAGATGTAGACAAGTTGTAAGGCCCCAAAGATTTACAGTCTGAAACAACATTTTTTGATGCAGTTTGTACTGAAACATTTGAATCTTTGCATGCACTGGTATGGCTTATCATTCTTAATCAAAGCCCTTTACTGTATTTGCATAACCCAACCAAAGGTAGTTTTATTAACATTTCTGTTGTTTTCTTTTTAGATTACAATACCATGAACAAATTACAGGTCAATCAAACATATAATGCAACATCTTATTCAGATCAAATCTGTTATCTCTCCAATTTTTTATTTTACTTTTCTCTTTCTCTCTCTCTCTCTCTCTGTGTATATATACTGTATATATATATATATATATATATATATATATATATATGTGCCTTGGACTCCCCAAGGGCTTCATGGGGGTTGGAGTGTTGTGCAGCCCTGTTGGGTTCTGCAGGGGCCGCCAGGGGGTGCTGCAGCAGGAGCTGCTGGACCCTTCTGGGCACTGGTTTCGCCACACCCGGAAGTGCTGCCGGATGTCAAGCACCTAGAGCACTTCCAAATGCCCAATAAAAGGAGCCAGCAGCCACCACTCAGCGGCCAGAGTCGGGTGGAGGAGGACAAGGTTGCCTGGGAGGAGTGGTGGTGCAGAGAAAGAGCGCTTTTGTATTGGTGTATTGTGCTTAGGACTGTATTGTGCCTGTGGGGATTATGGGGAAGGCAAAGCACCTAGAGCACTTCCAGATGCCCAATAAAAGGAGCCAGCAGCCACCACTCAACGGCCAGAGTCGGGTGGAGGAGAACAAGGTTGCCTGGGAGGAGTGGTGGTGCAGAGAAAGAGCGCTTTTGTATTGGTGTATTGTGCTTGGGACTGTGTTGTGCCTGTGGGGATTATGGGGAAGGCATGCCCCACAGGCGAAGAAAATAAATAGTTTATATGTGTGTCTCTGTTTCCAATCTTTGTCGGGTCGGGCGCATATATAGCGCCTTTTTACTATATATATACTGTATATATAGTCATCTTTTTTAAAATCATCTTCATTATAATAGTAAAAAAATAATTCATTTACAGTGCTAAAAAACTGCTTTCCTATATACTGTATATATATATATATATATATATATATATATATATATACAGTAATCCCTCCTCCATTGCGGGGGTTGCGTTCCAGAGCCACCCGTGAAATAAGAAAATCCACGAAGTAGAAACCATATGTTTATATGGTTATTTTTATATTGTCATGCTTGGGTCACAGATTTGCGCAGAAACACAGGAGGTTGTAGAGAGACAGGAACGTTATTCAAACACTGCAAACAAACATTTGTCTCTTTTTCAAAAGTTTAAACTGTGCTCCACGACAAGACAGAGATGACAGTTCCGTCTCACAATTAAAAGAATGCAAACATATCTTCCTCTTCAAAGGAGTCAGGAGCAGAGCCCCTCACCCCGGCCAGCACAACACACTGTTGTGAAGAGGGGGGCTAAACTCACTTCAAGGAGATAAAGTCGCTCCTCAGGTGATACAATGGGAAACAAATAACATGTTTTTTTTATCTCCACTTTACTTGATCAGCTGCTGGCTTGCTGCTCCTGCCATTCCGCGTCATCTGCATTTCGTGTGACACTGCAATCGTTTAAAAGCCTGTACAGCATCTTCTTGTCCCCCAGACATCCTCAAACACTATGCAATCTCTTTTCGCTGTTCCGTTATTTCACTGAGTAATATTTTCCATTTATTCATGCTAATGTGATCTTTACTCTAATTTTTTTGAGACTTTCGAATTTTGCTACTTCCATTATCTCTACCCTGCTGTACATGTGTATCACAGGACTTGCTTCCAAAGGTTGTAAGTATGACGTGACTTGTCCGTCTCGCGGAACGTGAAAGTGTCTCTCTGTCTCTCTTTAAAAGATCTCTCTTCAAAAGATCTCTCTTCCAAAGATCACGTCTCGTCGCAAGATTTGTTTTATAATAGATGATGCTCCAGGCTGTCAAATAAATGAACCACACGCCGTAGCGCAGTGTAAAGAGGCTTCACTTCTGACGCTGACGTCTGAGGTTCGATCCCCGAGAGGGGTGCAGTGAGTGTGTACATCTGATGAGCCCAAATAAGGGTGAAACACATGTCGCGTACTCTTTGTATTATTTGACAGTAAACTATGTAACATTCAATGATTTGCTTCTCGCAACTGAGAGGGCCCCGTGGTGAATGTTTGCAGACTGGCAGACCAACCACATGCGTTACCTGGTAGGTAACTGCCCATACAATCAGATCAGAGCACCACTTTTTCTACATTTTGTTATGTTACAGCCTTATTTCAAAATGGATTAAATTCATTTTTTTTCCTCAGAATTCTACACACAACACCCCATAATGACAACATGAAAAAAGTTTACTTGAGGTTTTTGCAAATTTATTAAAAATAAAAAAATGGAGAAATCACATGTTCATAAGTATTCACAGCCTTTGCTCAATACTTTGTCGATGCACCTTTGGCAGCAATTACAGCCTCAAGTCTTTTTGAATATGATGCCACAAGCTTGACACACCTATCCTTGGCCAGTTTCACCCATTCCTCTTTGCAGCACCTCTCAAGCTCCATCTCTCCAGAGATGTTCAATCGGATTCAAGTCTGGGCTCTGGCTGGGCCACTCACGGACATTCACAGAGTTGTCCTGAAGCCACTCCTTTGATATGTTGGCTGTGTGCTTAGGGTCGTTGTCCTGCTGAAAGATGAACCGTCGCCCCAGTCAGAGTCAACTTTCTTTCTCATGGTCTGAGAGTCCTTCAGGTGCCTTTTGGCAAATTCCAGGTGGGCTGCCATGTGCCTTTTACTAAGGAATGGCTTCCGTCTGGCCACTCTACCATATAGGCCTGATTGGTGGATTGCTGAAGAGATGGTTGTCCTTCTGGAAAGTTCTCCTCTCTCCACAGAGGACCTCTGGAGCTCTGACAGAGTGACCATCAGGTTCTTGGTCACCTCCCTGACTAAGGCCCTTCTCCCCCGATCGCTCAGTTTAGATGGCCAGCCAGCTCTAGGAAGAGTCCTGGTGGTTTCGAACTTCTTCCACTTACGGATGATGGAAACCACTGTGCTCATTGGGACCTTCAAAGCAGCAGAAATTTTTCTGTATCCTTCCCCAGATTTCTGCCTTGAGACAGTCCTGTCTCGGAGGTCTACAGACAATTCCTTTGACTTCATGCTTGGTTTGTGCTCTGACATGAACTGTCAACTGTGTGACCTTATATAGACAGGTGTGTGCCTTTCCAAATCCTGTCCACTCAACTGAATTTACCACAGGTGGACTCCAATTAAGCTGCAGAAACATCTCAAGGATGATCAGGGGAAACAGGATGCACCTGAGCTCAATTTTGAGCTTCATGGCAAAGGCTGTGAATACTTATGTACATGTGCTTTCTCAATTTTTTTATTTTTAATAAATTTGCAAAAATCTCAAGTAAACTTTTTTCACGTTGTCATTATGGGGTGTTGTGTGTAGAATTCTGAGGAAAAAAATAAATTTAATCCATTTTGGAATAAGGCTGTAACATAAAAAAATGTGGAAAAGTGATGCAATGTATATGTGTGTGTGTATATATATATATATATATATATATATATATATATATATATATATATATACATAATACAGTTTACTAACATAGATTACTACTGAATAGTATGCAATCCTAAGTGGATTTGTCCTAGTTTATACCTACTTTATTCATGATCATAATGTGTTGTGTACATGCCATTATTTCATTGCCTTTTTGGAAAATTGTATTTATACATATTTGTTCCTAATCTAAATTTAAGAAGTATTTAAGGTTTATGAAATTGCAAACTGTTAAAGCTACATTCACTTTGTTTTTCAAAGTAAATTATTTTTCTAAAGTACCTTGTTTTGTTTAATGTTATACTACTGACTGGGACATGTCTTCTTTCCGGAATGAGAGATTATGTTTTAAACTAAGAAAAATAAAGAGATAACAAGACAGTTCTTCTCAAAATGAGGAGATTATATCTGATTTTTTTTTTTTTTTTTTTTTTTTTTTATAAAGCTGAGCGAGAAAAAAATCAATCTCACTATCAGCGTGCTGCCATGCCTCCTCTGAATTGCAGTTAACAGTGAAAAATGAGCTACAAGGTTGCTGAAGTGATTCATGCTATCATATAATGTTCCACAGAGGAGCAAATTCATCAGATCCAGAAAAGCACTTTCGACCCCATACTGAACTTTGCTTGGTAGTGAGAGAAATTTGTTAGCTTTCACTAGATTAGATTTTCAACAGCTAATCTAACTGCTGACAAGGTTTGCAAAGCTGAGACAGAGCTCTGCTATTGGATTTGTTAAATTATTTGACTCCAAGCACTCTAATTGTGGTCATGAGTAAGGCCCTTTGTAGCCTAAGGCAGAGCAGCACCCGGAAAACAAATTGGCTTCAGCAGTGCAAGTGAAGAAGAATCAAAGAGGCACATTATCTGTCTCCCGGCAGTCCGCATCTGGCAGGAAGTTTCCTGGTTAATTCACAAATAAAACTTAGTTCTTTTAAGCCATACAAACAAGAGAAAGAGTTTTCAGGCAGACCTCTTCTTAGAAACCAAGTGTGGTCATACTCACCCAAAACTACAAAAGCAGGAATTCTTGAATCCAATTTACTAGTCTGTGACTAGAGCAGCTGGTCTCTTATTAAAGCATTTAACTGGGCATAAGGGTCAAGATGTGTGGTGTGATGCCAGGCCAGGGTGACAAGTGGCCTGATGCCTGTCACACAGTCCTTTGCTTATTCAAAGTATTGCTGTAGGCATTTTCTGCCATATGACACCAATTATTTGACCATGATGCTGTTCATCTGAGAAGTTCTGTTTTTTTCTGTAAGATAAATAAAATAAAAAGTTTCTTCTGGAGGTGAAGCCAACTTGTACTAATAATCATGTCCACTTCATTTGGAAATTCAGCTTAAAACAAGACCTATTGTCTTTTTAGCATTAAATAAAATAATACTGAACATGTCACTTACAGTAAAGACACTTGTCATGTAAAATTAAAAAGACAAGAATTTAAACTTATACTAATGTCTAAATGTTAAAAGAGACAAGGGTAGCACAGTCTGTCACCTCAAAACATTCATTCCCAGCTGAAATACTTGGAGTTTGTATATTCTGATTGTTTTTACATTGATCTCCTTGGACAGTCCAATGTCTAATAATGGGAGTATTGAGCTAGTTTGTTTATGTGAGTAGTGTGCCCTGTAATTCATTAGTGGTCCCTTTCATGTATACAGTAGGTTGCAGTGTGCTTTGTATTTTGTAAGAATACCTAATGTTTTCTCACTTGATGCTGATCAGAAAAAATGAACTGCTTATCTCACGTACTATAGTTTTATTTACCCCTTTGATCTGGAGTTAGAATTGAGTCATGGTTTCTTTGCGTGTCATGAAAAATAATGTCAATGTCAATTTATTTATATAGCACATTTAAAACAACATAGTAATGCTGTGGCCAAAGTGCTTTACAATAATAGAATAAAAGAAAAGCAAAACAAATTAACATAAAACATAAACAGAAATAAAATATATGAACATAAAATAAAATACATAATAAATAGAAGTAATGTTATATACATAAAAATAGAAGTAATGTTATATAATCACAAAGAGGAAACCATCAGTATTACTGAAGGTCATGGAATGCAAGTGAATAGAAATGAGTCTTTAGTCTTGTTTTGAACAGTTCAGTTGTAGACGACTCCTTTATGTGATGAGGTAAGGCGTTCCACAGGCGAGGCGCAGCAGCTGCAAAAGCCCTGTCCCCCTTAGTTTTACACTTGGAACGAGGGACAACCAGAGACAGCTGACCAGAAGATCTAAGCACTCTAGATGGCTGATGTAAAAAACACAGTTCAGATAAATAGGCAGGAGCAAGCCCATGTAAAGATTTAAAAACTAGCAGCAAGATTTTAAAATCAATTCGAAAACTGACAGGCAGCCAGTGTAAAGAAGCTAATATTGGAGAAACAGAGTCATACTTTCTTGCCCCAACCAGAAAGCGAGCGGCAGCATTTTGGACCAACTGTAACC
This sequence comes from Erpetoichthys calabaricus, assembly GCF_900747795.2. Lineage (NCBI taxonomy): Eukaryota > Metazoa > Chordata > Cladistia > Polypteriformes > Polypteridae > Erpetoichthys > Erpetoichthys calabaricus. The sequence continues at coordinate 169,101,645 of NC_041396.2, read as the reverse complement.
TGTGTTAAAAATAATTACATCTTTCAACTTTAGAAAATGTCCTTCACAATTAATGTTCAAGATCCTGGATAGAAAACAGCCCAAAGTATCCTGTGACCACCCCATCAAATTTCAACAAAGAAGAAGATGGTAAAAGAGGTTTTAACACAGCTAAGACAAATTCAATTTAGAATGTTCATAGAACTAATGTATTTGTGGCAAGGGAGGCAGAAGATGGTGACCTAGTCAATAAAAAGTGTATAAAAATCGTGAGTTGGATTTTAGGGACTGTGGTGAGTAAATGGGTCTCATCACCTAAAATGCTCATCATTGCAAAGAACAGAAAGGCTCTTTTAGTAGCAATTGGTCAATTTGAGTAAATACCAAGGCTGGTTTTTAAACCAGTTGTTTTTAATTATTTAAAAAAAAATCCACACAGCTTTGGGCTTCAGAATCAGAAATATAAGAAACCAATATACACTTTTACCAGTATTTCAATGCAGTCTTTTTCCTATAAGTTCCATCCATCCATCCATTTTCCAACCCGCTGAATCCAAACACAGGGTCACGGGGGTCTGCTGGAGCCAATCCCAGCCAACAGAGGGCACAAGGCAGGAAACAATCCCGGGCAGGGTGCCAACCCACCGCAGGACACACACAAACACACCCACACACCAAGCACGCACTAGGGCCAATTTAGAATCGCCAATCCACCAAACCTGCATGTCTTTGGACTGTGGGAGGAAACCGGAGCGCCCAGAGGAAACCCACGCAGACACGGGGAGAACATGCAAACTCCACACAGGGAGGACCTGGGAAGCGAACCCAGGTCTCCTAACTGCGAGGCAGCAGCGCTACCACTGCGCCACCGTGCCGCCCTCCTATAAGTTTCTTTAGGTAAATAATTAAACAATGAATTTATATGCAGGAATATAGGTCATACTGTTAAAACTGGGAATAGCCATATTTTCTGCTTGATATTGCTCACTGTTTCAGTATATATTTACTTATTACCAGTTTTTCATGAGCTGCAACTTATTAAATTTGTCATAGAAGTTTACTTTGTTGACACTTAAGGGTTTTATGTATGTGTTTTGAGCAGTAAGATATACTTCTCTGTGGCTGCAATTATTTTCAGTTCTATTTACAACAGTAGTCAACATATGTTCTCCTAAGCATTGCATGTCCTTTTTCTAACATAAGGTATTTTATTGCAATGCTACTAAGATTTGAATTATTTTTATATATATTGCTACATATCAAAACCTTATTTGCTCTTCCTGTTTAAAGCCTGTATTCAAGCAAGCTCAAGTATGCAGGAGCTGGCTTGTTATTTTCATAGCAGAATTGAAATAAATAATCTTGACATTGCTTTCCCAAATACAGTGTAAGATATTTTTGCACAGTAGGTGGTTCCCATATTTGTCCATGTTTCCTTATTCATCCACCAGAATCTGTTTAGAAAAGTAGATGCTAAACATAAATTAATTACATCAATACACAAATATATCACTTTTTTTTCCAGACCAGTTCCACTTAAACGGTGCCAAACATTTAGTGTAAGCTGTTTTAATTTTGATTTTATTAGAATCATTATTATTGTGAAATTTCAAGTATCCCACTAGCTTTATTAACTAGAATTTTATGATATAACCATTTAAAATGTCTCTGAGGGTTGGATTGCCCTGGATAATGCGCATCTCTTACCTTGCCCTTACACCTGTCTGTGGGCGGGAATCTTCTCCCATGCAGCTTTAAAGGTGCCTGATATCTCTGATCTTCTGGGCGAGTTGCTCCAGGACTCTAGTGTAGTCCACGCTTGCTGCCTCCTCCTCAAGTTCAGTGACTGAGTATGAGGTGCTGGAGCAACTATGATCTCCATAAGATACTGGGCTCAAGGAATTAATCTCCTTAAAGTGTAACATCAAATATCTCTGGCTTCGTACTGGTCTCATTCTTAACATTTGTTTGAATGATTATTAAACCTCTTCTAAACTTAAGAATAGATACATAAATTTAAAGGAACAACAGTATGGATTGTGAATCCCAGAAGCTCCTCCTGGCAGGCCCATTCAGAACTCTACAGGTCTGCCCCATGGGACTACAGGTCCCAGCATGCCCTGTAGGTATCCGTGTGGGAATCCTAACCCAGGGATGCTGCATCTAGTGTATTGAGAGAGAGAATATTCAGCAGTCCTTATCTCTCCCCGTTGTTCCATGGCACTGGCCTCCTAGCTGGGTAAGGATCCCTGTTCAGTCCTCGCCGGGACAGCAGCCCATGTGTGCCGTCCATTACAGTATATACTGTCTCCCTTTAAGTCACCATATCTGCTGATAAAAATACCATCATACACTTTTTTCTTTAGCTGCTCACACACTTTATCAGCCTACCTTCTGAGTGTGTGTCTTTGACTATAGTGAACTTTCCTCTTTCCCCTGTTTGCTTTCCAAGATACCAGTTTGTTGCTTTATTTCCTACCTTCTGTCCAAGTGTTGATATCTCCACCATCCTTCATTAAATGTCCTCCCCTCCTAGAATGCATTCTTTACCTTTGGTTCTCTTTTAGCACAACACTTACTGGCTTGAGTAAGATGTAACTGACGTATCAATTGTTTTTTCTTTTTCTATACCTTATGTCGTTTTTTGTAATGTGTTTACTTATTTGCTACTGGCAGCTATGAGATTGATTAATTATTTACTTGCTGTCCCTTAAACTACTATCTCTGCTTGATCTGCATTGATCCTGCATTCCTTGGACCTACTTTAGAGTTGAATACAAGCTCTTCACACACAATGTGCTGCTTCTGTTAGGGTATAATTTAATTCACCTTCAGAACAAAGTGTATGAATACATTTTTTTTTATTTACTTACTTACCTACCTAGTTACATATTTATTTAAAGAGCTTCTAATAAAAGCAAAATTTCCTGCTGGGAACAAATAAAGTATCTCTCTATTTGTGACTAATATTCTGGCATAAACAATACTCTCACATCTATGTGAATAAAGGTTTACACTTTAATTTATCATAAGTATTTGTAATATATTAAAATTAGCTTTATTCTAATAAAATAACTTTTCCTGTCTAAACTTAGTTGATACTGTCAGGAATTAACTTTTTAAATGAATTTGGAATTCGCTTTTAATGTCAGGGTCTGCTGTTTAACACTACAATTAACAGAGCCTACGAAAAAACTCGTAGATCCGACCTACATTAAATCCGTTCACACCTCTCCATAAGTGTCTTTTGTCTTGTAAATGTGGTGAGAGAAGCACTAAGCAGCCTACTATTCCATCCTCCCCCCAACGCCTCAGAACATGCACAAAGTTCTCCCAACTCATGCCTTGATTGATTATCTGGGAGTGAAGTTCTGGAGTTTTAGAGTGGAAATAATAGATCATTATTTGGAACACATGCATTTCATGTGTGTTCCGTTTCTACCATAATCTGTGTAAACACATTGTTAAAACAGAAACGTTTTTCCAATTTTAGTAGTAAATGACAAAATGTTGGCGTAAACTATATAATGTGTGAAGTCTGAAGTCCAAAGATCAAATTAACACTTTCACAAAAGGTTCAAGAACAATACAATAGCTTCCGTGGCGTAGCAGTAAGCTTTGCTGACTTGTAATCAAGAGTCCCTGGTTCGATCCCAACTGACTCCTATATTTGCCGTTTTCAGTAGTGAGCTGCTCTTATTGTTAATATTATACAGTACACACATACAATTGTTTTGCATCTGTAACAGACAGTGTACATTTATAGGACTTGTAAAAGTTACCGTTGTTTTTCACTTTTATTCACTCAGTCACGATCACAATACATACTACCGCCCTAGGGATCTGACGCTGTTAGTTTTTATTTGAAACTGGGAATAACTGTAGATGTGAGTGGTGTTTTGAGGCAATGGAACTGGACATTCTCTGATCTGGAGGGATAAAAGCTGACACACAAACGCTGGTGAATCTGCCTTCTTCGTATCTCACCATCACTTGATTTTTTTTAAATCCGTGCGAACGGATTTAAGGTGGGCCGGATCTACAAGTTTTTTCGTATGCTCTAGCAATTCTAGTGTTAAAGGCATTCAAGTGACCATGACATTTCTCTTGAAACAGTGTAAAATTTTAATTTTAATGATAAACCTAAAGCATACAATATCTTAAATCTCCCTTTCATTATAATCTACTGCAAACTGATAAGATGGAATAATTCCTTATCTGACGTCATTGCATAGATAGATATATAGATGGAGTATATTAAATGTGTTTTATTGATCTTCATGTAAAGTCTAGTACTGCAAAGTATAAAAAGTGCAAACTATTACACAACTATACACACAATATAGTAATGATTTAATAATATTATAAAATATTTTTCCAGTGCTAGTGTGTCTAGAATAATTGGCTAGAGTGAAGATATACTGTAGGCACAATGGAAGGAGGCATTGCGCAGTCAGATGGCTACAGGCAAAAAAGAGCCTCGCCAGTGCCTCTTAGCACTTTGTTAAAACGTCTTTATCTTCAGGTAATTGTGTTCTCTCAATTAGTAGCACCTGGTCTTAATTTACTTTTGAAATTATAGCTATTCATACTTAACTTTTGTATATTAGTTATGAATAAATAATGACAAATTGAATGTTTATGTGTTCTTTGTCATCCAAGGTTAGATTTATCAAATTGTAGTACTCTGTGATGACTAGACAAATAATTGGGTCCTGATATGAAAAAAAAACAGAATTAAAAGAGGATGTACTTACTAGAGATTGTGTAATCTGAAGTAATGATGGAATATACTATTTTCACAAATGTATAAAGACTCTTTTTTTTTTGTATGCCTGTCTCAAAGTCTGTGTGTTTTAATTCCTTATTAAGCCTGAAGTATCAGATTAAATAGTCAATAGATCTCATTTTCAGGTTCAGCCAAAAATCAGCCAAATTATCAGTTTGTTTTTTTTCATTTTCAGTATTTGCTTGAAGCACAGTAACTGTTATTCAAACACCACACCATTATTAGTATGTTGTGCAACACAAAAGTTCCAAAAGCAGCATCACTAAATGATGGTCATTTTTTGGAGCTGCTGGTACTACTATGTGTGCTTTTGTTAGTTCAGAAAATGAGAAAAATTTGTTTCCTTGCAGATATGTTTTGATTTTTAGTTTCTTGAGTTCTTGGGGACAGTCAATTATATATTTTTTTTCACTGCAAGTGAATGTTGTGTACATCCATACAGCTTGAAAAGCCACATTAGCCATTAAATGTCTAAAGGCTAATGCCTCAACCTGAGAATTTCAGAGCAAAAATACATTTTTTTCATTTTATTCTATAAGTTTAAAAAAGTTTAAGTAAAGTTTATTTAAAAGTACATTTCACAGACAATAAGTCACAAAGCGCTGTACAATAACAGAAAAATAAAAAAAATTAAGCTAGGCAAACATAGACACAGAGTCAGCCATACGAAGGTGAAGAGGGAAATTGTACCAAATCTTCCTTGTTTTTATTCTCGTGCGAGGAACAACTATCAAAGTTTGAGTCTGAGTGTGTGAGAGGCAGTAAGTTTGAGAAGGAGACTGGATAAATAGACTGGAGCTTGTCCATTCAATGTTCTTTCTATACACAAGAAGAATAATTTCAAAACAAATCCTAAAATCCACAGGAAGCCAATGTAAATAGCATAAAATAGGTGTAATATGATCTCTCTTTCTGGAATGTGTTAGCAACCTGACCGCTGCATTTTGTATAGCCTGAAGATGCATCCAAGCCAGTAAACAATGCATTACAATAATCTAAGCGCATGGACACTAATGAATGAACAATTTTTTTCTAGCTCAGATGAAGAAACTATAGATCACAGTTTTGAAACATTTCTTAAATGAAAGTAACAGGAACAAGAAATACAGTTAACATGCAAATTAAAATTCAAGAGAGGAATAAATATAATTCAAAGGTTTCAAACACTGGATGTAGCAGTCATGCAGAAGGATGCAAGTACCTGATTAATCTTAGGATAATTGTCAGGGGAAACCATAATCATGATTTTGGTTTTGTTGGAATTTAAATATAATTAATTGTTAGAGAGCTACTTTTTTATCTGTGAAACGCAACCAACTAGGGTGGACAACTAATCGAGCTGGTGTGGTTTAAAAGAAATATTCAACTAAATATCATCAGCATAAAAGTGATAAGAGACGTCTTTAAAAGTCTGAATGATCCCTGCTAAAGGAAGGATGTAAATTCAAAATAACAATGGACCAAGGATTGAATATTGGGGACCCCCCACAGTTTAGAGAAGCAGTGGCAGAACAAACTTTACTCGTACTAACAGAAAAGCTCGTATTTGATAAGTAGGATGAAAACTCATGTAAGGCATAGCCGTAAATACCAGCCAACTGTCTGTCTATTAAGTAAAATGTTAGGATCTGCAGTATCAACAGCTGCTCAAAGGTCAAGTAAAATGAGTACAGAACAATTTCCTGCATCAGAAGCCATTAGGATGTCATTGTAGACCTTTGAAAGGGCAGTCTTAGTGGAGTGCTGCTTTTGAAAACGAGATTGTAAAGGATCAAAAAATCTGTAAATTGTGTAATAGAGATTTAAATAGATTTCTCCAAACTTTTCTAATATTTTACTAATAAACGATAATATTGAAATTGGTTGATAATTGCATACAGAGCTAGGATCAAGATAATGTTTTTTAGTAAAGGAATTACCTTGGTGTGTTTAAAATAGGACGGAACATAGCAAAGATGTGCCGATACTGGTGAAGGCCCCAAGTAAAACAGAAAGACATAATATCTCTAAAGAAGGTTATGTAGGTTTCATCTTGCTAACTATTGTAAACAGATCGTTAACACTAGAATTATCAGAGTCTAGGAAAAAACTCGTTGATCCGGCCCACCTTAAAACCATTTTCACCTCTCCTTTGTCTTCTAAATGTGCCGATTAACATGAGCAGCAAGCAGCCGGCTATTCCATCCCCCACTGTCGCAGAATGTTCACTAAGTTTTCCCAGCTCATGCCTTGTTTGACTATCTGGGAGTGACTGAAGTGCTGGAGTTTTAGAGTAGAAATAATAGTTGGCTATTTGGAACACATGCATTTCATGTGTGTTCTGTTTCTACAGTAATCTGTGAAAACACATTTTTAAAACAGAAACGTTTTTCATATTTTAGTAGTAAATGACAAAATGTTGGCATAAACTATATAATGTATGAAGCCTGAAGTCTAAAGATCAAGTAAACACTTTCACAAAAGGTTCAAGGATGATACAACAGCTTCCATGGCGTAGCGGTAAGATTTGCTGACTTGTAATCAAGAGTTCCCGGTTCGATCCCCACTCACTCCTATATTTGCCGTTTTCAGTAGTGAGCTGCTCCTTTTGTTAATATTATACAGTACACACATACATTTGGTTTGCGTCTGTAACACACGGTGTGCATTTATAGGACTTGTAAAAGTTACCGTTTTTTTTTACTTTTATTCTCTCTAAATCATGATCACGATACATACTACCGTCCCCCCACCCAGGGATCTGACGCTGCTATTTTTCATTTGAAACGGAATAACTGGAGATGTGAGTGGTGTTTTGCGACAATGGAACTGGACATTCTCTCATCTGGAGGGATAAAAGCTGACACACAAACGCTGGCGAATCTGCCTTCTTCGTATCTCACCGTCACTTGATTTTTTTTTTTTATTCAGTTTTATTGAGTGTTCCTGCTCATGCTGAATTAGTGTGCATCTTATGGTGTATGATGTCAAAAAAAAAAAAACACAGACATAAGTATATATGATATTTGGAATTATTCGTTTTATGACCAGTATAGTACATTTCGGAAAACTTTGTGGCACGGATGCAACATTATTCATATTCATTCGCATAACATCGTGCGGTTTGTAATCAGTGACTGCGTGTTTTTTTTTCCCGATCTTGCCAGTCCCCACATGTTGCTGTATGTTGTTTCTTTTGTACTCCAGGACATGCAGAGGATAGAATAGTACAGAGCAGTAAGTTCAGCGCTATATGCAATCATCAGATTCAAATGTTAACTGTTCACACACACGCAAGGATAGTCTTTCCTACATTTACAACGTGTGTACCTGTTACAGTGTACATGCTTCTCTCTATGCTGTGGTTCCTATTACACACCTGAAAGAAAGAGACAATATATGTGAAAAAATCCTTGCACTAATGCAATATTATATGAAAACGAACAGCGTCAGATCGGGTGTGGATTTATGTTGGCGCTATTACTGAAAGAAAAAAAAGATCAACATGTGCGTTGATCCTGCAGCACTGAATAAGCTCACACGCTCTAACATCCTCCCCCTTCCCCCCACCCCTGATCTGACTCTAAGAAACAGCACAAATACAGACGCAAACTAAGTGTGATCAAGAGTCCCCGGTTCGATCCCCACTCACTCCTATATTTGGTGTTTTCAGTAGTAAGATGCTCTTTTTGTTAATATTATACAGTACACACATTCACTTGGTTTTTCATCTGTACTTGTGCTGTTACTTAGAGATTCAGATCGGGGGCGGGGGGGGGGATGTTAGAGCGCGTGAGCTTATTCAGTTCAGCAGGATCAACGCACATGTTGATCTTTTTTTTTCTTTCAGTACATGTGCCTTCCCTGTTTATTTATATATCTAGTGACTTTTCTGCCTGTCTGTCTCTCTATTACGCAGTGCTCTGTCTGTCTGTGTGTTATGGATCTTAAAAGTAACAGTTATAAGGACACTTGTTTATGTTAATTGCAGTCTCAATTGTTAAAAAATATTTTAAAAGGAGCATCCCACATGAAAATATAACGATCTCATTAACTGACAGTACATACCAATTTATAAATTTTATGTCCGTTTGAGGTTAAAAAGAAGAAAAAAAAAGATCACTTTCTCTTCAAAGGGGAATCGAACTCAGGTCTCTGATGGACAGTAAACCTGCCACGCTCTGAGACAGCAAATCTTACTGCTACCCCACGGAAACTGTTGTATTGTTCTTGAACCTTTTGTGAAAGTGTTTATTTGATGTTTGGACTTCATGCTGCTTCACACATTCTATAGTTTATGCCTACATTTTGTAACATTTATTACTAAAATATGAAAAAGTTTCTGTTTTAACAATGTGTTTACACAGATTACTGTAGAAACGGAATACACATGAAATGTGTGTGTTCCAAATAACGATCTATTATTTCCACTATAAAACTCCACTTCACTTTCAGATAATCAATCAAGGCATGAGCTGGGAGATGCTCGTGAACATTCTAAGTCGGTGGGGGGATGGAATAGCCGGCTATTTGCAGCTTGTTTTTATCGGCACATTTAGAGGACAAAGGACGGTGGCGTGTGAATGGTTTTAAGGTGGGCCAGATGTACGAGTTTTTTCGTAGACTCTGGTAATTCTAGTGTTAAGTGAAATCTGAGAAAATGAAGTAAAAGACTCTGGGCACTGAATGACATCATCTTATGGAGAGGAACTTAAGGAGATTTTCGATCATAAGTCCATCACCTTATTCACAAAATGGTTAAGACATGTATTGCAGTCATCATCTTCTGGAGAGGAACTTAAGGAGATTTTTGATCACAAGTCCATCACCTTATTCACAAAATGGTTAAGACATGTATTGCAGTCATCATCTGAGAGAAGCAAACCATGCTAGGGAGAAGGTGTAACAATATTGTTAATGGTATTGAATAATACCTTGGGGTTATTTTTGCTACGAGTTAAGTGATTGGCAAAATAAGAAGACATAGCCTCTTTTACTGATTCATTATAAAAGTAAAGTAATTCTTTAAAATGTTTATGGTGAACATTCAAACATGTAGACTCCGATAGATGCTTTGCTTTCCAATCCGATAGATGCTTTGCTTTCCAACAGGAGCTTTGCATACCACAAGTAAGATTGTTAAAACAGTGTAGGTGAGAAATAGCAGAGTAGCGACTAATTTTATAAGGGGAACCTTATCGAGAATAGCCTTGCAATGATCATTAAAAGAATTAACAACGAGCTCAACATTATCATAAGAACCAGACAAATTAAAAAAAACCAAATATATATACATAATGAAGAAAATTCAGATATAACAGAGTCATTAATGAAGCGATTAGCTTTGTACATAGAGTAGAGAAAGACTCTGAGCTAAATGAGATGTTAACAGAGATTGACTTATGGTGTTATCTTTGACAACTTGCACAAAAGTGAAGTTACTTTTAGTGACCATAAGTGAACCATTTGCACAAATTAATTGATGAGTTCAAAAACCATTAAAGGGCTATTGCAGATGATTTGCATACATAATTTTATTAATGGTACAAATTGGTAGTGTTTAAATTCTATATTATACAAGTGTAAAAGAGTTTAAGTATATGTTATTACTCTCGTAGCTTTTAGTGATAGCTGAGAAAAAAATTTTATGTTTTGTTTTCATGCAGAATAGATATCAAAAAGTTTGATATAATGCATGTTAGTAGAGACCAAAGCCTTACAACATTCAACCATGTGAAAAAACACCTATGTGGGGAAAAATAAAGAAAATCTTATGTTACTTGTGTTGCATATCCACATGTCAGTTATTCAGCTGTATGCTCAAAACATGCAAAACACATGCTTTTTTTGTAAAATATTTTTAAATATATACTTCTGCAAAAATCAACATACAACGCCTTTTTGAACTTTCGATTGGAATCTTCACCAACGAATGAGGTGGAGAGGCAGATCTTCAATATGGTAGTGGTTACTTTGACAGGTAATGCATTTTAACAGTTTTAAACATGTTTCCTGTAGCAGTGTAATGTTATTTTAACAATGGCTTATAAAGAGTGCAACATAATTGAAATTGTAAATGATCAAAATTTTTATAAACTATTAAAATGGTATTCAATTTTATTCTTTCAGCTTCGTCATTTGGGAAATGATGAAGTTCACATAGTATGGTCTGAACACTCAAGGGATTACCGAAGTGGTATTATACCAACAGACTTCGGTGATGTACTTATAATAATTTATCCAATGAAGAATCATATGTTCTACATACAAATTATGAAGAAGGCTCAGGTATGTATAAGTTAGTAGTGAAGAATTACATTTGAATGTTATTTTTTCTTCGTAGTTTGGTACTTTGCTAATTAAGCAAGTTTACCATACATGTTATTTGGTATTATTATGTAACCTTCAGTTCCCAACACATGACCATCTGATAAGCATAATCATAATGCAGTTATGTATGTAGCTAAAAAAGTATCTGTAGATCAGGGGTCTCCAAGCTTTTTTCCCCTGAGAGCTACTTTTACAAAATGAAAATGGCCGAGAGCTACTCATGTTTTCTAACATTTATTCTCATATCTTATTTCAAACCAAACAAACTGTAATAAGTTTGTTTTGCCTGAACATTTACAAAATGTTGGTGTCCACAACTCACATTTTGCATTAAAACATCACAAAGAAAATTTTGTTCACCTGCAAGTGCATTTTGTACAGTATGTCTGTATGCATTTTCTAGTGTATCTCACACTATTGGATTAAAACATGAATGCTGTCAAAACAAAGCAATGCAATTCCAAATACACAGATATTCTTTATTCCTTTGACATTTTGTCACATGTCACGGTGTCACTTTATTCACATGTCCAGTTGCATGTGTGATGTGTTTTTTAGTTCGTCAGATGACTGGCACTGAGGTGTATGGTGGATTGGAGCCACTGAGGTTCACTCTTATGGAGTCATTTAAATGTTCGTCTGTCAGTCTTGGTCTGAACTTTCATTTCATGACATTCATGTCAGACTCACAGAGGTGTGGAGACCCAAACAAAGCAGACATTTTCAGAGATGCTTGGTGAAGATTCTTCTAATTATCTGGCTCTGCTTAGCTCCAGAAATGTGGAGAATGCTGTTGAGACTTTAACTGCACATTATTTTGAAGGTTTACTAATATATAATACCAGTAATGGAGCACTACGCGATAACTTGTAGTGAATCCACTTGACTTGAGCATTTCTAGTGTTCAGACTCTTTCTCTGTAGGTTTAGCATTCGTTTTACTTAAGAAATTGATGCGCTTGCTCCTTCCTGAGCAGCTCTTCTTTTCTCCACCCTAGCGGCCTGATTCTTCTCTTCTTCTGTCATCATCTTTTCGCATTAAAACTGATTAAGTCAGTGTTTGTGTTGCAATTGCTTAGTATGTTTTCTTTAATTTTTCATTCAAGCTGGCACTTAAGTCTTCAATCTGCCTAAAGCATGATTTAAGATATGAAGAGGTAGGTGAAGTGACGGCGAAGGTGCAGGGAATGAGAACAGTGCCCGTGCAATGCACGGCTGCCCTGCTGGTTGATTCTACAATAAAATAAAATAAAAAGAGGAATAACCTTGGAGGTCAATCATCACCCCGAAAGCGGATAGTAGACGTCACATAGTATATGTGTACCAAATTTCAGGTCAATAGTTCAAATGGTTTGCAAGCTACAGGTGATTTAAAATCCTGAACAGACAAACGAACAGCCATGGTAGCGTATTATATATAAAGATATAAAATCCAATGTCTGTCTGTCTGTCTGTCATGAGAGAACTACTTAACGGATTTAGATCGGGTTTTTTTCTATAATTTGCTTGAACATTCCAGTTAATTTTGTGACTATGTATCATAGTTCACTTGCGGTACTGATTTATTTGTGCGAATCCATGAGAGATGTAGCAGGCCGAGGGGAGGGGCCTTTCTCACTTACTTGCCAGCTTCGGGGCGTATTCTTTAACTCCACTTAGCTAGCGAATGAGAGAACAATTGAATTCAACTTTGTCTGATATTTAAAATAAAGTGTTACTTAGGTCTTGATGAGTTTGAGTCCGGATATTCTCTTAAGTGTACGCCACATTGAAAAGATAGATTGCAATTCAGATTGTGGATCGTGATTGTGTGTTAATAGGATTGTGATATGATTTTTTGGAAAGATCACCCACCCCTAATTTGACTGATCAAGTTTTCAAATTTATGGACGATTCATTAACCCTTTGGCGAGCTACTTGGAAAGGGGTTGCGAGCTACCGGTAGCTCACGAGCAACGTGTTCGAGACCCCTGCTGTAGATAGTTCTTTTCTATATTCCATAGAGTTTGGAGTTTATAGAGCATCTGTTTCAAAATAAATGATTAACATTAATTTTCAATCAAATTTTTCAGTTATTTCTGATGCATTAATTTATCTGTTATTCAAGTAAACAATTTAAATAGAAATGTTTATTGACATATATTTTTGCACCTATGACATTTTATTCATTCTGAATTTACACAGAGATATTGAGGAATTCACAGAGAAAAACTTACTGTTGTAAATTGTTCAGCCATTGATAAATATTCATCCTTGACCTCTGCAGTAACACAACAACAGATTATACAATAAGTGGTTTATCTCCATTACAAAGAACCATCTTCTTACCTCTTCTTTTCTCTTTTTTTATTTATCGTTTTCATTAGTTACTGGTTAAATTCAGCATATTAAGGATTCTTTTTAGGTATCAGCTGATTGTGCTGCAGTAGTACTTTGCATCATGTTTTATGTCATTATCTTAAGAAGACTCATGCTTTAAGAGATGCAGCATCTGATTGTATGTTTATAGTACTGTATATTTAAAGTGCCCTGTGTTCAATGTATAGTAACATTCTCTATTTAGGTGTTGTGAAATAATCAACTTTAACACACAGAAAAAGGTTTGGGGCAGCCACCCGTATACTTAATCCCTGGCTGCAAAAGGGCAAATATAAGCAGAGTTGTGAACAATTTCGAGTCCAAAACAGAACTGAGTGGAGGTAGTCTGGCGTTTATAGTATGTTGGCATAAGTGACGTCATCTGGGGACCGGAACCAGAAATGACATTCTTGTAGCTAGACCCAGGCAGAATTTCCTGTCTTTGATCTGCAGAAATATCAGAGGAAAGATTAGTGCACCCCACCGCCCCCTGGCCTGGCGTGGAATTACCTTTGATTGGTTGGTCCCTCTAGCTGCCTTCCATGTGAAAGTGTGTGACACGACCCCCCCCCCCATCGGGTTGGGTGTACCTGGCCGAGAGGATGTGACACCAGTAGATGGCATCGGCATTGATTTGCAGGACTTCACTGTAATAAAAGACCAAAAACTTGTATGGCTCTAGGTCTAAAAACACCTCGTGACTCGCGGGTTCGAGTCCCTGTGCAAAGCCATCCATCGTAAAGGTACATGGTTCATCACCAGGGTGAACTCAGGGCCCAGAGGGTAGTACCTCAGCTGAATGATCACCCACTTGATTTCCAAGGCCTCCCGCTCCACAGCCACATACCTGATCTCCAAGTCTAGCAGTTTCCGGCTCAGGAACATGAGACCTGTGTCCGAAGCGTCCATCTGGAGGATGAAAGGCAAAGAAAAGTTAGGGGCTTTCAAGCTTGGAGCTGAAGTAAAGGCCTGCTTTAAGTCACCAAATGCAGCCTCTGTTAGGGCATCTCATACCACATAATTTGGTTTCCCCTTCCATGTAAGATTAGTCAAGGGTGCCGCTCTTTCGGAAAAATGAGGTACAAACCGACGATAGTAACCCGCTAATCTGAGAAAGGCTTGGATCTGCCTCTTGGTTTTCAGACAGGGCCAATTCAATATGGCATTGAATTTATAACATTGTGGTCTTACTGTACCCCGGCCCACCAGGTAGCCTAAATATATGGCTTCAGTTTACCCAAAGAAACATTTCCTTGGGTTTATGCGAAGACCTGCTTCTCCTAGTGACTGCAATACAGTTTGTACCTGCTGTAGGTGTTCCTTCCAAGTGTTGGAATAGATGATTACATCATCCAGGTAGGCAGCACTGTATGAGTTATGAGGACATAGCACTTTATCCACCAGATGCTGTAATGTCGCGGATGCCCCATGTAACCCAAATGGAAGGACATGATTCTGCCAATGTCCATTAGGGATGCTAAACGCTGCCTTTTCCTTTGCGGAGTCTGTTAAAGGAACCTGCAAGTACCCCTTAGTCATGTGAAGAGTGGTCAAGAATTTGGCTTGTCCTAGCTGTTTGAGGAGGTCATCAACCCGCAGCAATTGGATATGCATCGAATTGGGAGACCTGGTTAAGCTGACTGAAGTCATTGCAAAATCTCAAACTCCCGTCAGGCGTAGCGACCAATACGATAGGACTGGACCAGAGACTATGACTCTCCTCTGTTACACCTGAAGCTCCACTTCAGTTCTTTTTGCTACGGGAACCCAAAATGGGCAATCTCAGACTATCACTCCGGGTTTTGTCACAATGTCATGCACAACCAATGAAGTTCAACCCTGTCTTTCATTCGCTAACTCCAGGACAGACAGGATAACTGTTTCCAGCTCCTGTCCTTCCATGGACTCAGCAGATTTACGAGATATACCAGTTCGCTCAGTCCATGATTTGTTTTTGTTTTTTTTTACCAAATAATCAAAGAGACCCTTCCTTTCCTTAATTTCATAGGAGCCTTGACAATGTCCCAATAATTTAGAGTGAGAGGTAGGAATGGGCACCATAATATGATCTCCCTGGCGGAATTCCCACAGAAAATTTGCGCCTTTTCCATGTGAGATTTAAGAATGGGATGGATTTTAGCAAATTATGTGATTTATTTTAATATATTTGTTGAAGGGAGAGCATCCTGTTCCCAGCCTTCCTTTAGAATATCTAATATACCCCGGGGTTGACGTCCATACAGCAATTCAAATGTTGAGAACGCCGTGGAGGCTTGTGTGACTTTCCGATATGCAAAAAGGCTGAGGGGGAGGAGCTGATCCCAGCTCCTTCCATCCTCTTTGACCACCTTATGAAGCATTTGTTTTATGGTCTGAGTACATATGGAGGTAGTCTGGCTTTTGGCTTTTATAGTAGGTTGGCGGAAGTGATGTCATGTGGGGTCCAGAACTGGGGTCCTCACAGGTGGCGCAGTGGTAGTGCTGCTGCTTTGCAGTAAGGAGACTGTGGAAGATTGTGGGTTCGCTTCCCGGTTCCTCCCTGTGTGGATAGCGCTTTGAGTACTGAGAAAAGCGCTATATAAATGTAATGAATTATTATTATTATTATTATTAAATGACATCTCCAGGGCCGGACTCAGGCAGAATTTCCCGTCTTTGATCTACAAAAATATCAGAGGAAAGGTTAGTGCACCCCGCCACCTCCTGGCCTGGCATGGAATTACCTTTGATTGATCCCTCTAGCTGCCTCCCATGCGCACGTGTGTAACAGTGTTTATCAATTGCTCATTATAAAATTGGATATTTTGGAAGATATTTTGTGAGTTGTATTGTACATATATCTGAATCTGGTATAAATTAGATTAAATACAGTACATCCAGGTATTTACAATTATCCTTTATGCTCTCCAATTAGTTTGCCACGTGTGTTGTGTTAAAGTGATTAAAATAATGGTAGAAAGTTAGTCACTGCACATTATGACTATCTAATGTTTGTTTTTGGGCAAAGTAATGTCTGTTTTGTGTCTGTTCATTTGTATATCTGTTGTCTTTCTTTAGCTGTAGTGTTCATTCATTCATCAAGAAAATCCATGTGCACTGCAACCAAATGTTTACTAGTTTTATGATACACCATGTTATGAATATATTTGATAACACATCATCCTCTGGATGGGTCTGTGCAGGAGACCTATGGTACAAGGGATGCTAAGGATCACATGGTCAGTGATTAAATGAAAGGAATAATGCAAGTTATACTGAAAGGATAATCGACTAGCACTCTCGGGTCACATTTTATTTTAGTTTTATCAGCACCAGAAGGTATAGTGAATCAATCAATGAATCAGTAAATAAATAGATTTTTAAAGGCTGGTGAAACTCTGAGCCTTTTGTATTCTGTTGCGTCAATGTTTACATGTTTTACTCATTATATTTGTTCATTTGGCTGTTTGTATCCTCAATTTGCTTAAAAATTCAGAATTAGAATGTTGTATTTTAATATTTACATTTGCAGTCTAGTTAAGACGTAACTTGGGTACTTTCTCCTCTGCCCCAGATGAATCTCATGAGATGATATAGTTTTGATGATATATAATTTTGCCACTTCATGGGGAAAAAACAAAAAAATTCTCAGTGTAGCAGCTATAAAATCTGAAATATTAAGCAGTAAAATGTGAGAATTAAAGCAGGTGAGTACATGCCTGACAGATTCTCATACTGCTAAATAGCATGAGACCTCTGCTCAGATGTTGTTATTGTATTATTAAATAAAATGTTTTATTGTATATGTATCAATAGATAGTAATAGCAAACAGTTGTTCATCGTATAGAAAGAAGCTGTTTGAACCATATTGAGGGAAAACTAGACTTATTTAGGAAATTATCAAGTTTTATTGTTTAAGAATCTAACAATTGCATTGCATTGTTACTTAAGTACTCTAAAGTAGATTGATTTCAATATAATTTTAAAGGGCATGTATTTTAGAGTAGAAAATTATCCTGCATTTTCTGCATTACTAATTTTATCTTACATATTGTTTAATCACCATTTAAGAATATGTCATAAGGTATAATCTGCATGCTTTGTATCAGTTAAGAAGGTTATGCCATGTGGAAAATGTTAGCAGTAGTATATGCCTTTTATATACTTTAGCTATATCTTTTTATATATTTAATTACAGTAATTTTTATGGACACAAATATTTATGAGCTGCATTACAGGTAAAAAAAAAAAGTCTTTCACCACATTAATACATTATTTTTAAAGCTGAAATTTAAAAAAAAATGTATCGTGCATTCTCACTAACAACTCTATCTAATCTCTGACATGAGGTTTTTACTCTGTACTTCTAAATGGAGTAACACAATGGCAGAAAGAATAGTGAATTTATTCATGTGTAATTCACTCTTGATTCATGAAATGTGCTTTTCTTGTGTCTTAATACTGGTATACTAACTCTTTTGTAATCCTTATGACTTTTGTTTGCTCATAAGTTTTTTTTGTCCTTTTTTTGAATGATAATGAAAAATTGATGTCGTTACAGAAATGAATTATTATGGGATTGGACTGTGGTATTTAAATTGCATTTACTAATCAAGTGAGAGGCCTGCTTCCTCTATCAGGTTACAGAATCCATGGCAACATATGGCCTCTTGTCTACCAAATGCTTGCTTGTAGGATTTTTGCATTTAAAGAGGCATCCAGTTTAAATTTTAGCATGGCTATATTTGTGTAGCTTTTATTTTAATTATGTCAATATATGAGAATGTATCAATTTAATTTTTTTTTCTTTTGTTACATTTTCCAAATTCTAGTGATATTCATTTTTTGAGAGGTAAATACACCATATGATTGCAGTGGTTTGGAACTATCAGTTCAAATTTTGTTTTTTGATTATAACTTTAAACAAGAATGCAGGCATTGCTAAACCTTATAACATTCTTCAATACATTATACATGAAACTAAACTAACATTCTTCAATACATTATACATGAAACTAAACTGCAGTAGATTTTCATGCATGAATAATTGAAGTTTTACTGTTTCTCCTAGTGTTGAATCAAGTTGTTGAATTTTTTTTAAATTTAATTTTTATTTAATGAAGTGTATTTTGCATAGTGCACGTAGCTTAATGAAAGCCGCTCTTAAACTCTTAAAGGACATGCCTTATGCAAAGGTGCTAATTGTTACTTTATTGTTATTTTATTGCTTTACACTGTCTTATTCAAATTTGCTTGCACAAGTTGTATATGTATATGTAACTCTACATTTCAACATTTTCATGCATTCATCAGTGCCTCAGACATACACCAAAGATATAATGTACTGCTGGTCACAAGTGAGAAATGTCAAACTTTTTCGAACTTTTGAATGCTGTTCGCTCTTTCACTTGCATAGTACTGCCATTTATAAAACACTTGCACTACCAAAAGGTATTTAACACATCAACTAAAAAGTAAAGAGCCTGAGCAAAGTAATAAAAAAAAAAAAAGACTTTGAGATAAACAAGTATTCTTTTGTGGGGTGTATACTTCCTCCTACAGGAAGTTCACATTAATAAAACTATTGTTGCTACATGTGTTAAACAAAAATAAATAAATATGTTTAGTCCTGCATTTTTCCGTTTCTAGAGTAGCTCTTCACTTTTCTTCTTCTTTTCCTATTAATAATGCTTCATGCTTAAATACGGCAAATTAATTTGGGAATGTTCAGTGTAAAAAGATTCAGAGCCATTAAATCCCAAAACATTCTACTGCATTTTTAAAGAAATGCACTAGGCTGCATTCTGGC
The DNA here is from genome assembly GCF_900747795.2 of Erpetoichthys calabaricus. Lineage (NCBI taxonomy): Eukaryota > Metazoa > Chordata > Cladistia > Polypteriformes > Polypteridae > Erpetoichthys > Erpetoichthys calabaricus. Next base: position 169,082,422 of record NC_041396.2, on the reverse strand, counting down.
ATCATCAGTATATACAAGTATTTTAAAACTTGATTCAAATCAATTTGATTATTTTTCTAAAAACATTTTCAGTTTAGCTCAGCATACCATACACTAAGAACATATGTAGTCAGCGCATGAATTGGACACCACATTCAAGCTCAGTTCTTTCTTGGAAATAGCATGGAAGTATTAGGCAGGTGAAGAACACTTTATCTTTACCTGAAAAATAAAGATAATACTTTTTTTGTCTTTGTAAACATGGCATTTTTATGCTTAGCTGTGCATCACTAATCAATTTAGCAGTACAGTAATCCCTCGCTATATCGCGCTTCGCCTTTCGCGGCTTCACTCCATCGTGGATTTTATATGTAAGCATATTTAAATATATATCGCGGATTTTTTGCTGGTTCGCGGATTTCTGCGGACAATGGGTCTTTTAATTTCTGGTACATGCTTCCTCAGTTGGTTTGCCCAGTTGATTTCATACAAGGGGCGCTATTGGCAGATGGCTGAGAAGCTACCCAGCTTACTTTTCTCGCTCTCTTGCGCTGACTTTCTCTGATCCTGACGTAGGGGGATTGAGCAGGGGGGCTGTTCGCACACCTAGATGATACAGACGCTCGTCTAAAGATGCTGAAAGATTATCTTCACGTTGCTATCTTTTGTGCAGCTGCTTCCTGAAACGACATGCTGCACGGTGCTTCGCATACTTAAAAGCTCGAAGGGCACGTATTGATTTTTGATTGAAAAACAAACTCTGTCTCTCTCTATCTCTCCCTCTCTCTCTTTGTCTGCTCCTGACAAAGGGGGTGTGAGCTGCCGCCTTCAACAGCTTTGTGCCGCGGTGCTTCGCATACTTAAAAGCCAAACAGCTCTATTGATTTGTTTGCTTTTCTCTCTATCTCTGTGACAGTCACTGCTCCTGACACGCACTTCTTTGAAGAGGAAGATATGTTTGCATTCTTTTAATTGTGAGACAGAGCTGTCATCTCTGTCTTGTCATGGAGCACAGTTTAAACTTTTGAAAAAGAGACAAATGTTTGTTTGCAGTGTTTGAATAACGTTCCTGTCTCTCTACAACCTCCTGTGTTTCTGCGCAAATCTGTGACCCAAGCATGACAATATAAAAATAACCATATAAACATATGGTTTCTACTTCGCGGATTTTCTTATTTCGCGGGTGGCTCTGGAACGCAACCCCCGCGATGGAGGAGGGATTACTGTATATGCAAGTCAAATATACAGCACAGTCATACTACAATCCGTTTAAATGCTAGGCTAATTTAATAAAGCACAGTATTGTAATAATTGTAGGATATTGCTAATACTGCTGGCAGACTGATTGCGAATATGCTTGCTTCAGTCTTCTAGTAGTCTTGCAGAGCCAGACGTATAAAACGTGAGCCTGGAGACATCTCTTATTGAATTTGGCTCTAAAGTGGGTGGGAACAATTAGATGCTTCCCTAAGTGTGAAATTTCTAAACCAATACAACACCTTATACAGTATGTGTGTGGCTTAGACTAGTGATGGTGATTTAAACAGCAAAGAGCAATGGTGCTCTTATTAACCCTTTCAACAGAAAGCAGATCTGTTTATGAAGAATAAACCTTCTGTAGCTGTGGAAGGTCTCCTAAAAAGACCATTATGAACATTTAAATGTGCATTATGTGTGTGGAGAATACATTATATAGGTAAAAATAAACAACATATTGCAAAGGAAAAACGTTTCTGTAATTTCAGATTATACTTTTGGCATTCAAAGACATCGCTGAGCTAGTGGTAAAATTGAACAATGCACTGCCGCGAGCTGTACATAGTGTCCATCAGTCACAGTTATAATATACTCACTGTCAATGGGACATTGAAAAAAATGGCAGCAAGGTCCACAAAAATATCAACTGTAAAATATGCAATTGAACTAAACAGTGTGCTGTCACACATAATTAAAATGAGGTGAAAAGAACTGCCATTAAGTAAGTTGTTTAATACTTCATTTTTTGTGCTCAGTAAACCTAAAACAGTAAATGTACCAAACTGACATAACTGCATCAGAACCAAGGACTGCATAGCACCCAATGTCTCACTGCACGTCTAAACAGATGACTAAAGTAAGCTATCAATACAGTATAACTGGAAATGTTTTGTGTTTTTATGGGGGTCCAAATGCGAAAAAATTGCTAGAAAAGTAATAATAAAACAAAAAGAAAATGGAGGGAAAGGATTCCCAAATATAGAAGAAGAGCTGGTGATAAAAAATATGGCTACAGTAATAAATATGGCATTAAATAAAAAAGGAAAAATGGCTGATATGGTGAGATACCAATTGGGTACGGAGTTGAGGAAAGTAAAACTGTTAAAAATTATTAACAACAGACCCATTGCTTTTAATATAGCAAAGCATTATAAGATAGTGTCAAAATTTTTAAGGAAACATAGATGGGAAAAAGGAGAGGTAACAATATGGGGAAGGAAAAGAGCCCTGAAAGAATATATAAAAAAAGATGAAACAACGTTTAAAATACAACATTTGACTGAAGATCAAGCAAAGAAAGTATGGCAACAGAACAATGAAAAGGAATTGACAAACAAACAAAAGGATTTGGGCTGGTTAAGCATACATGAAGTACTACCGACAAATGACGCAATGTATAAAAGGCGGGTAGCAAAAACCTCGAAATGTCCCAGAGGGAATTGTATAGAAAGAGAAACATCGGCACATGTGTTTTGGCATTGTGAAAAAGCACAGGAAATTTGGAAGGGTGTATTAGAGAAATGGGAGGGGATCTTGGAAAAACATGATATTACAAAGGAGGGAGTACTGTATGGATTAGTGGGGAATGATTTGAATGAGAAAATGGTAAAAAGTCAATGGAAACTAATTAATATAGTTAAAGAAAATATATGGTGGGAAAGGAATGAACTGGTGATACATAATAAGGAGGTTTCAATTCAAAGACTGTTACAGAAATATGAGAGAGAAGTTAGAGGAGGCACAGAAAATAAAAGAAGATCAACTGAATAAGAACAAGGCATGAAAGAAAAAGGTAAAAACCATTTAACAGAGTAATTTGGAAAAAAAAAAAAAATAACTGGAAATGCCAACTTGCCATACCTGAATTTAGTTGCAGCATTTTATTGCTTAGTATATATACAGACCACAGTCCTTCTGTAAACACTGTTTGCTGCTGTTATGAAAGTAGTCACAGTAAGATATATAAATTAATCATTAAGCATCACTTAACTTATGTTACTGAGCTCTTGAAATGATCACAACAATTTTACTTCTCCGTTCTCTCTCACTGTCAAGTCTTTTATTAAGCTTCTGATCTTTCCATAGTTATTTTACGTATTCATCTAAAACATGACCTTGCAACCCAAAATGTCTGAAGTGCATGGACTAGAGGAAATTGGGGGTGATTTTAGGAAGAACCCTTCAGGCTGAGCCTTTTCAAAGGTGGATTTCACTGCTATACAATACAAACATTTTAGCAAGTTGTCTCCAGATGTACAGTACATTCTCTGCCCAAGAATTATGTCTGGCCTCATAAGACTAGTCTTCTAGTGATAGCAAGTGAGGGTGAGCTTAAGCATGTGTGTAGTGTACAATCAAGTAACAAGAACTGAACAGACATAATAAGTGTACATTTACTTTTAATCGAGTTAAAGTTTAGTAATTTTGTAAAAAAATTTTACCATTGGCAGAGTGGTAGCTTAGCGTTTGTGAGTTTTTTACATGTATTTGTGGATTGATTAGTATTAGTAAGTTTAGTTCGGTTAACTGCAGATGATTACCTGATTTAACACTGAATGCTGGATATGTATCAGTCATACTTCTCAATTACTGAAAAATGTTTAGTCCTTCATGCTCTGCAAAGTAATTAATATCCATCCCATTTTTTCCAGGGATACAGCTTGCCATGCATTTAGAATCTGTATTATTTTTTTAAGGCTTTTAAATGTAAATTTATCACAAAGACATTTTTGCATGGGCTTTAACAAATAACATCCACTCATTTTATTTATTACTGTTCTTCTTCAGCAGATTGTTGTAATCCATTGAAAGATTAGCTGATTTTGCAAACACACTTACATTACCAAGTTCAGGAATGTGGCACCAATTTCACCAGTTTTGTGTGGAAGAGAGAAACCAATGTACACACTCATTCACACCTACTGTATATTAGCAGTGTAAACATCATGTCTGTGACATGTATGTTAGTGAGGGGATAGTAATCTGTTAAGACTTTCATAACAAACAATGATAAGGCAACATTTCTAACCACTGTTAATTACATTATAGATCCTTTTCTTTTTGTAGCTTTAGATACCCATATGTGACAATACAGAGCTTATAAAAAGTATTCACCCCTTGGAACTGTTCACATTTTATTGTTATCACAGGAGATTTTATTTGTTTTTTGGTACTAATCAATAGAAAAAGACTCATTATTGGCAAAATGCAAAAATATTAAGGTTATTTATATTTTATCTTAATATCTTTGCAGATATTAATATCACAGGGATATTAATATTTGCAAAGATGTTAACATGAAATGCAGTAAGAAATATTTTTGTGAAATAATGCAACACTTTTACTAAATATTGCAATAATAGTTCTGAAATATTGCAATACTTTTGTGAATTAACACAATTAAACATTTTTTTGAGTGTCAGGAACAAGCTTCTGCACTTTTTTGTGCAAACTTTGTTTATGATTTAATTTTTTAATTTTAGGAGACATTCCCTGTTTCCGAAAGGAGCGATTCTAGATCAACCCTGTTGTCTGAGCCAGTAGGTAGTGTTGGTGTAATGTAGACAGCAATATTGCTGCATAAATTATATGTTGGCAGATAGATGGAGACACTTTCTTTCCAGAACATATTCATGAGAAAATTCACATTGACCAGGAATCAAATAGTCCAGTCTGTGTGAGAAGCTGCACTTCCTACTGTGTCACTCTCTTCACTTTCATTATAATTGTTTTCATTATTGTTTTTTTGTATTTGATACCAATACTAGTGAAATTTTATATTACTTTATACCTTTCAATATCACAGCAAAAACAGAAATCCCATTTGATGGGTTTTTTGATGGCACTTCCATTATTGAAGGGAACAGTATTGTGCCTTTTTCAGTAATAGAAAAAAAATATACAGTATATATAAATACTTAAAGTTACAACAGCTTTAAAATATTGGTACATCATAGCAGATACTCAACTCTCATTTAAGTAAACAAGTATTGACATTAGTAAATATCAAAATACAATGCACAGCTTGAACTTTAATATATGACAGAGATGAGATCCCCCAGTGTAACACTAAATTAGGTGTTTGATCTTGGGGAGTTTCAGTATAAATAAAGAATGATATTATCATAAAGTACCTGATTTATTTTAGCATGTGCACATTCTACATTTATTCTCACATTTACTGGAATTACTGGATTCCAAAGTAATTCAGGATATGTCCATTTAAACAAATTCTTTAAATCTGTGCTTGTAACAACATTCTTTTAAAGTCTGGTTTGTCTGTGAACCACTCTGTTAAGTTTGTAATATTTGCTATTTTTAATAATTATAATACATTTTATATACCACCTTTCCCACGCTCAAGGTGCTTGCCATGTTTTTTCTCATGTATTTTTGTGCCTTCTAAAGTAATTAATTTATTTCCACAAAATTCTCTGTATTACCGATACGGTAAAAAAGCAGCTACCATTGTGTTTTAAAACCTTTTTTACCGAATTGGTACCAAAGTATCAGTTATTGTGTTAATATTATTGGCAGATGATGTGGTGTAATGGTTAAGGCTTTGGATCTAGGACTTCTATCCTCTTGAGGTTGTGGGTTCATATCCTGCTATTAATACTGTGTGACCATGAACAACTCATTTCACCTGCCATTGCTTCAGTTGGAAAAACTAAAGAAATGTAACAAAGTGTATCTCAAATGTTATAGGTCTCATTGGATAAAGCCATCAGTCATAGGGTAAGTAATAATAATATTATTAGGTCACTGGAGCTCCTTACTTTTGAACATATTATACACAATTGTCCATGAGTAAAACATTCCTGCCACAGATCAATTCATGCTTTTCTGAGTAACTTGGCTTTTGTTAGTAGTCATTGCAAAGCATTCTTTTGAATTGAAATGAGTAATCAGCTATGTTCCCTCTAAGCTGCTCACATTTTCCTGCGTGCTACACAGCTGTTTATCATGCCATTCACACCACCTTCATGTCAAAGTTTAAAAGAGCTGCACAGCTTTTATTGTGTCTTTCATCCTTTGGCAAGGCACCGGTGGCTAAGCCTGGTCAATTACAGTATGTGGTGGTGCTTTGCAGTGCTCAGTACTTCAGGAGGTTGACAGAGTGGACCACATAACCAAGATGAAATCTGGTACACATCTAAGAGTGCCAGTAGTTAACAGCAAAACCAGCACTTGCTTGAGTTTTGCAAAATTTCCTTTTGCATTTCACAACAACATGTCTCTTTTTTTTTCCTGTCCAGGATACCACCCCATCTTCAAATGTCCAACCACCCTTTTGGTTAGTGGTGCTATTCGCTTGTCCCTTCAATCACTTCTGCTCCATCCTTTGTTTGCATAAAGCACGCTGTCTGTTAGCAAAATATTAATAATATCTTCAAATAAAAAAACGTGTTGTCTAATTTTTTTTTCTATGGTGTCAACAAATTTCAATCAACTGTCTTTGAAATTTTGGGTTATTTAGTTTTTCTGTGGGGGTTACCCCTAAATATTAATATATGGAATGTCCTTTTTTTAGAGGATGTCTACTGCGTTAAATGTACCATCTAGCCAAATTTCAGATTTTTAACTAAACAGAAAATAGTGTTTTTGTTGATGAGTGATTAAGTGAATGAGTCAGTCAGCTTTGCATTAAATGTAATAAATGTATGTCCAGCTTATGATAGTGTATTATGTGTGAGTAAATGAGAAATGAGTCCAAGAAAGATAAAAATGCATTGGTAAACCTTGAAGAACCAGAAGTGTTAACATCATTACGTACTATAGCTGTGATTTGTAAAATGATTTAAAAAAATAATAAAATATTGTACTTCAGATGTAATCAGGTCAGGTCAGGTTGGGGAGCATGAACTGGTACAGCGCATTTCTGCACCCACGAAATGAGGAAAGAATTTAGGATCCCAGTTGGCAACCCCCTAGGCAGACACAAAGTCCAGTCTCATCCTCCAGAAATTACCATCTGTCTGCCACAGCCAGGTGTTATGTGAGTGTCCCTTTGGCCTAGTCCTGCTACTCGGGTCCTCAACAATGAGGATCCTGCGAGCCCGATCACCAATGGGTAATTGTGCCACATAGCTGTAGTGCCATAATTGATGCTCCCTCACAATGCAGGTAATGTGCTTCATTAGGGACTCCGTGAGTAAACGCTCATTCGACAAAGAGTTAAACCAGCAGTTCCCAAGAATTCTCCGAAGAGACAATACCGAAGGAGTCCAGTGTTCGTCTCAGGTCCCTGGATATTGTCCATGTCTCGCAACTATATAGCAAAACAGGAAGCATCAGGACTCTAAAGACTTGGACCTTATTATTATCTACAATTCTAACACTACTGAATAAATAAAGTATAATTTTTAGCCTGTACCTTGCTGGAAACAATTTAATTCTGGACTTTTGTTTTGTTGCTTTGTTTATTCCTTTATCAAAATTTGTTTTTAGAAGAGCCTCCTCTTGATGACAGGTCATTTTGAAGACATGTCTTTGCAATTACAGAACGTGTTGTACTTTGTACTTAAAATAATTGAAATGTATTATTTCATTACTACACATATGATAAAATTTGGTGGTATTCACTCATTTGACATGGTAAAGTCAAAATATTCAAGTTGATACTTGCATTTCATATAGAAAGGATTTATTTTGGATATAAAGATGTTAAAGTTGATTTTAGATCTATAAATATTTCACTTTAGTGAACTTTTCTTAGCTAGTGCTGAGCTTTGCAATAAATAATTCAGATCTTTAAGGTTATAAAAAGCAGAATTGTTTTTGTTTTCCAAGTATATTTCAGGAATAAACACAAATCTTTTAAGTACTTGTTGGAAAGCAATTATAGTTTCAATTTAAAAATTAAAACAGCTAATAAAGATGCAGTATTCATAGCATTTGTGGTACTGCATTGGAGAGGCCGTGTTTCTGTCTCACAATATCAGCATCATGAGTTCATATCCCACACTGGACATGTGGAGTTTGCCTGCTATGCTATACCTGCATGAGTTTTCTTGCAGGTATTATGGTGTTTCCTGCCTTTGTCTGGGTTTGAGAATAACGTGTTATGTATAGTATTTGCTTGAGAAAGGCATATTCTCAAACCTCAGTGGAAGCATGTCCCTCTGTGTAAGCATGTCCCAATCAACAGTAAAAGAGGGTTTTAAACATCACTGCTGTAGCTATTTGGAAACTCTGTCAATAGTTTTTGTTAAATGCTGTTTTTCCCACAAATATGGTGTAATTTATTACTCCCATCCAGTATCTTGGGGATATCATTACTTGTTTCTTTTCAACAGGTCCCATTCTTTGGTCCACTCTTTGATGGAGCCATTGTAACAGGAACATTACTGCCAAGTTTAGTGCGTGCCACTTGCATCAATGCCAGTCGATCTGTGAAATCACGACTAACACTCTATCAAAGTTTGTATCCTTCTGATTTTGCATTGACATATAATATTTATTACTGAAATAAAAGCAGTAAGTGTATTTCATGCAGCAAAGGTAAGGCTTTTTTTATTACCTATTTTTTTCGCTTAAAACATCTATATAGTATGTGATGCTTCTTACCTGTTAATTTATACAGTATATTTAAATATCATTTTTCCAATGCAAAAGAAGTTACCAAGCATTGTATATAGAGCTCATTTATTTCTAATTCATAGTCTGATTTGAGCAACAGCTCCACTATGAACTCTGGCATGTTTAATCATTTTACATCTCAGACCTTAAAGACACTGACACATAACAAATCCTGTTGTCATTGATGCAACTGCTAGTTCACCTTGGACTACTTTTCTGGAAATTACCAAATGTGTTTTATTCTTAATTTGCCTGAGGCCGTGCACCTGAAGTCTGGCGTTTTTAGTTTAACTTACTTTCTGCAGGCTTGTCTATTTTATTTTTATAATTGAAATAATTATTTACATTATTTTTCTTATTAAACAACTTTCACAAAAATACTTTTGTAGTGTGGCATCTTATCTTTGTAAATTAAAAAAAAAATCCTTTTAATTCCCAGAAATAAGTAAACATACCCTAAAATCTATATAACAAAGCTTTAGTCTATGTAAAACATGGTGAAAATTCAGATTACATCTGTGCTTGTCACTTGCTTTAAGAAGAATGTAATTAGGGAAGGAGATTAATTTGCATCTCAATTAAACTGGACTATGGAAGGAGGATTGTGGTCTGTTTCTAACATGTTCTGGAAGAAATCTGATCACCCACAAAGCCACTAACACTGAATATTCAGACAGAGTGTAAGACAATAACAAAGATTTTGTTGTCATGGCGACTTCAAGCTTGCTTAGTTCAGTGTAGAGTCTAGGTTGTATATTTTGTTCTTTTGGTACAATGACGTAATCTAGTGGTATAAACATGAAAATTTGAATTGAACCAATAATGTCTGATCAAGCTTGGTACAGCATTTATATTTATTAAATAACTAGTACACTGCCAGATAGCGTTCATGTTCTCTTTTTTCTTTTTCTTAATGTAAGCTTTTAAAATTTAAGTTGTACTTTTGGCATTTTTTAATTCTTTAGAAATAGTAAGATAATGCAAACATCTTTCCATCAAATGCTGCCTTTTAAATAGCTCACTTGGATTATTCAGCTACATCATTTTATTCTTTGTAATTAGCTCATTCATGACTTTCCTTAACTTATTAAGGATCACAAATGTACAGTTATAGTGGTGTATTACTGTATTTGTCCAGAAGCTTCTTTTACAAGTATAAATTATTTACAGCAAATTAGTTTTAGAACAGAATGTTGTGTTAAAGTGACAAATCAGCTGTAAAATGGCATTGTGATGGCAGTGATTAGAACTGATTCCTCACACTTTTGAATCCCAGTCAAGGGACTTTCTATGAAGCATGCCCATGCCCATGTCTGTGGGAGTTTTATTCCATCTTCCCAAAGATGAGCATGTTAGGTTAATTTGCAACTCAAAGTTACCTGGTTTGAATAAACATGGATGTGCATAACTGTGTCATGTTAGAAACTTTCACCTTCTTCCCACCTTGTGCTTAATGGTAATATGTTATATTCTGACAAATTATTTAGACTTTAAATTAAACTAGCTGTATTTAACAAATGTGATGTGGAAGTATAAAGTGGCCCAAAATGTATTTTAAGACTTAGGATTAAATCAGAAAACAGTTGGGAAAATTTCTTTAACCAATTTTGCCACAGTAAAACAAGAACACAGCTTTCATTGTACTAAGTAATAATTTACAAGTACAACTCCTCTGAAAGTAAACTTAATGCACTTATACATTTTGTAAATGATCTGAATATAGTTCATAATTAACAAATCTTACCAGTTTTGTTTTTTAAGGAAGTTAATTTTTGTTGCATTTTTCTCTCACACATAAATATTGCGTGGTGTATTATAATTGGTAATGTTTTACGCAGCTGACAGCGTGCAATGGCTTTTGCACATTGTAAGTATGGATCTTTCACTCTTAGCCAAAGCAGCTCTTTTCTCACTTTTGATAAGATGAACTGGAAGTTTTTCTGGAGAGTCATGAGTGGAATGGGATTTAATACTTTATTTATCAATATGAATAAATCATTGTATGCTTGTCCTATGGCTTCTGCTTTAACAAATTCAGATCATGCTCCTTTCCTGTGTTCAGGTGTGCTAGGCAGGGCTGCCCGTTATCTCTGCTGCTTCTTTTTTTATCTTGCTCAAGCCTCTGGCTATAGCTTTGCTTGCATTAGGCGCTTTTATTCCTATTCTGGTTCATAACATAGTCCACAAGGTATCTTTATATGCTGACATTCTTCTGTTTCTAGGAAACACCTCTTCCGACGTTCTTCACATATTAACATTATTTTGTACATATGAATCCTTACTGTGCTATAAAATGAACTGGAGCAAATCTGCACTACTCCCCATAAGCCATGCCTGTCAGTCCCTCTCTTTTCCTTCCTTCATTCCAGCTGTTAACTCTTTCAAATACTTAGGAGTCACCATTACTCTTTCCATTATGAATATTGTACAGGCAAAGTTCCACACCCTATTTAATGAAGTAAAGCAATCAATATACTCCTAGAATAACTTCTGTCTCCTTTCAGACTTGTTTGGTAATAATTAAAATTAATATTGTCCTTTAAATTTTGTCAGCTCAATTCTCCCTCTTCCCACACCTTCCTCTTTTTGCATCCCGTTCAGATCTGCTATAAGCTCCTTTTGATGGAGTGGTAAAAGATCTGCTTTTAAACACCCCATTTTGATTCGGACATGTGGAGATAGCTTTCTTCTGGATTTTGAACTGTACCATTGGGCATATATCCTTCGCTCAATATCCTTATGGTTGAATTCCCCACTTCCCCCTCCATCCTGGGTACCTGTAAAAATAAACCTGGTTTCCTCTCACAGTCTGCAACAACTACCATTTATCAGGTTTAAAACAAAAAAAGAGTAGACAAGTACAATTCTACAAATTATGTTTTCTGTTTGGCACAAAGTAGAAAAGCATCTTGGCTCCATACCGCACTGGCAATCCATCAGTCCTTTGTTTCATAATAGCTCTCTCAACATTGGTGAGCATCCCATCTCTTATCCACTTTGGGCTTCACGTGGTATCAGTACACTCCCAATTTCTTTCATGTAACCAGGCTAGCCTGTTTTCAGTTTCTGAAAGGCAAATATTCCACTCCTCCGTTTTCTCTATTTACAGATCAATTCCATTTTTGTGACACGTGGAATAAGTTTCTCTTCCCATTTCCAGCCATCTATTATTCAACTACATTTTCCTGCCCTTGTTTCCCACTAAAAGCATCTCTTCTCTGTATGCCCTCCTTCATGATTCCATAACTATACCTATCCCAGTCACTCAAAAATGGATCAATAACCTTTCCCTGTCAGCACATTGTGTTGGAACATAATTTTTAAAAACATTAAATTCCTCTAGGACAGGGGCCCCCAACTCCGTTCCTGGATGGCCCCAGTAGTGGCAGGTTTTCATTTTAACGCTTTTCATAATTAGTGCACTGTTTTTGCTGCTAATTAACTTCTTTTGAATTAATTTTAATTGACTTGTTTTTTTTTAAGACTTGTTCCCCTGAATGTCTTCATCGTTCCTCTGAATTGTTTCATTTCTTTCCTTAAATGGTACCCAAACAGAAATGAAATGTGAAGTCAGTGATCCAACAAAAGACTAACTAAGTTAGGGCATCAAACTTCAGGCAATTTCACTCCAACCAATTGCTTAATTAGGCACTGATTGTTGTTAATTAAACCCATTCTTTAATTCAGTGGCTTGTTGCTGCTCTCATTGTGTAATAGCATACATTTCCAAAATTGATGATTTTTTTGTTTCTACGAGCACTGTTAAAATGTTTTGGAACATGAGCAGATCAACATTCCTGAGACCTTTCTTCATTTTCAGATATTGTATGATGGTCACAGTTTGCTGGTCATGTTTTAGCTCATTTTGTATCTCATTATTATTTTGGCTGATAATTAAGGAAAAACAATTAAGGGGTCTGAATCTTCAAGACCAAGACAGTTAAAATGAATTCAAACGAAGTTAATTAGAAGCAAAAACAGGTCACTAATTAAGAAAAGGGTTACAATGAAAACCTGCAACTACTGGGGCCCTTCAGGACCGGAGTTGGGGACCCCTTCTCTAGGAACTCAAACTATCAAAACATCCAATATAAAATTGTCCATAAAGATTATTATCACCCTAGAAAGCATTTCCTGATGGGTTTAACCCCTGATTCACTCTGCCACCAGTGCTCCCTTAATGTACAGGGCAGCTTTCGCCACACGTTCTGGGAATGCCCCTCTGTTGTTTTTCTTTGGGCCTCATTTGCTTCAGGACTCTCCTCTCTCTTATCTATTTCCATTCCTTGCTCTCCTATTACTCTAATTCTTTTAGATTTCTCTTCTTTTTCCTTCTCTGTTAATCATCAGCAATTATGTCATTTGCCCCAACAGCAGCTAAACTCTTTATAACATACCAATGGAAGAACCCTGTGTTTGTTACTTTCTTAAGATGGAAATCCTCCTTTTATAATCTTATGTTGGAAATGTCAGCCACAGGAATCAATGGGGTATCTCCTCACACCATCAAAAATGAGAAGACAGCAGCCTTATTATAAAATCTTGTTGTCAGCCAATCCAAGAGTTAACTCAACTCAAGTCTAGAAATCCTTTTGGTTTAGGACCTTTCTGCAACCTGCGTATTTCATAAAATGTAACTTTTTTTGTTTGGTTATTTTTTGTCCTAATTTTAAAATACAATAAAAAATTGATCACAAAAAAAAAACTAAACAATGTTATGATAGTATTATCAAAGTCCACACATTCACATGTATACTTACTGGTTATCATTATACTCCATTGTTTGACGTTGATTTTTTTATTTCTTTTTATTTTATTTTAGAAAATACTACTTTTTTTTTTACAGTTTTAGAATGCCGAATTATAAAAGGCAGGTTGGGGTTTTTCCAGTTAGCTAGCTGTTAATGGGTTAGGAGTGATTGTGACACCAATGCTATCTGATAGACATTCAAAGATTTTTGTCAAAAATTGTGTTAAATTGGTGCACTTCCAAAACATGTGGCGCAGTGAGGCTAGAGCTAGATTGCAATGTTTGAAGGTTGGATGTTGCCAATTTTAAACAAGATAAATGTGGTTTATGAAAGATTTTAAGTTGATTCATTGAATGCATATGAGCATATGGAGCTAGAGTGTATTCTATGCATGGCTTCCTTCCACTCCTTTTCTGAGATATTAAGTGAAAGATCCTTTCCCCATCGTACCCTGGGGTCTTTGAAAGGAAGAGACTTTAATATGTTTTTATACATTATTGTGGTGCTGTCTGAGGCTTCAAAACTGATCATTATGTCTTCTGGATTAGAAATGGGTGGGAGGTGTGGAAAATTGGGTAGGTTCCTTTTAGAAAAGTTTCTGATTTGAAAGTATTGGAAAAAATGTGTTGATGGGAAGATGCAAAATTGTTCATTATCAATATACAGTTCTGTATGTGTTTTAATCCAAGACGTAATGCAAAGATTAAATACTGTGTACGTTTGAGAGGGTAGAAAAAGGTGATTATCATGTAGAGGTGTAACAAATAAAAGCTTCTTTGCCTTGAAGTGTTTCCTGCATTGGTTCCATATTCTGAATGATCGATGAACAATTGTATTATTGGTATATTGACAATAATTTGTATTTACTAGGGTACAAAGCAGGGCATATAAAGAAGCACAGCAATTTTTTGTCTATTGCAGTCCAGGCTTGGGTATATACATCTGTAAGTTTTAAGGCTGAGGTCTTTATAGCTTGTGTATTTGCTGCCCAGTAATAAAATTAAAAGTTAGATAGTGCCATGCCACCTTTTACTTTAGCTCTTTGTAGAGTCACCTTTTGAATGCAATGAGGTTATAATTGAGTCTAATTTCTTAAAGAATGAATTGTTACTGTATATAGGAATACTCTGAAATAGAAAAAGAAGCTTAGGAAGGATGTTCATCTAAACAGTATTGATTCTCCCTGTTAATGTGAGATTGAGGGTAAACAATCTGTTCACATTTTCTTTGATTTTTTTTTCCATGCTGATAGCAAAATTGTGTTGAAAAAGATCTTTATATTAACTCTTAGATATTTAAACTGTTCTGATAAAGTAAATGGATAGATGTCCAGTCTAGTATTGTGTGTTAGAGTGTTCATTGGAAAAATCACACTTTTATTCAAATTGATTTTGAGTCCAGATATCTTTTGATATTCTTGTAGTGCATTAAGGACTACTAGTAAATATGTTTGTGTGTCTGATATATGCAGCACCATATCATCTGCATATAGCAATATTTTCTGTTCAAGTCCTCCTCTCATACCTTTATCGCTAATGCATTTCGAAAGCGAATGGCCAATGGTTCAATGGCAGTTGCAAAATGTAGTGCTGATAGAGGGCATCCTTGTTGAGAACCACATTCTAGGTTGAAGTAGTTTGAGAAAATGTTGTTAATATAGAAAGAGGCCTCCAAACAGGTATAGAGTAGTTTTATCTATGCACATATATTTGAACCATAACCATAGGTTAGTCCTATTCAACCATGTCAAATGATTTTCATTGTCCAAAGATAATAAGATCTCTGGTATGTTCAATTTTATGGGTAAGTATATTACATTAAACAGATGCCAAAGGTTAGAAGTTGAGTGCCTTTAATAAATCCGGTTTGGTCTTGTGATATTACAGAAGGAAGCACTTTATCAATCCTTCTAGCTAGAACATTGGAGAGTGTTTTAACATCATTATTCAGAGGTAAAATTGGTCTTTATGATGCACATTGTAATATGTTCTCTTTTATCTTTAGAATTAATGCTTGGTGAATAGTTTGAGGCAGTATTTTGCTGTCTCTAGCTTCTCGAAATATTGCTAATAATAGTGGAGCTAACTTATTTGAAACTTTTTTTGCATTCATTTTAAAAGAAACTGGACATTAACTCTTTGAGGGCTGAATATTTATTCCAAAAAAAAAAAAAAAAAGCGGTTTCTGAAAAGCAATGGCTTCACACAGAAATCAACATGAAACGTCTGTTGCTGCATGCTGTGGCTGCCAGTTTGCCAAGAATATGCATCAGGCTTGCAGCCAGGCTGTCTTTGCGTGGCTGGGACACTGTCACAGTGCATTGCAATCTGGTTTCTACCTCTAATCATTGTTAAGTGGCAGTCTTCCCTGGTGAAAATTGTCAGTACAACGATTAGCTGGGGACCAATCAGCTGAAGCTGGAACCTCACATTCGTTTTCAATCACTTGTATCAAAACCTGAGTCCGTCGTCCACAAAGTATTTTGCTCGACTCATTTGCTTTGATCTCTCGCCAGATGTCAGTGCCATTGTTTGTGCCTTGCTACTCATGCGAGCCAATGAATCTGACTTTCCTTCTAGCAACGAGAGTCCAACTAAAACATAACGGTTGGTTTTGTCACAGTTTACAGTCGATCACCATCGTCAACTCCTCCTTTTGACAAAAGTCGACATCAGCCCTGAAAGAGTTAAATGAACTCTCTGTCTAGGGAACCATTGAGTGTTACAGCAAGCTGGTCACTGTATGGTTCTGGTGTTTCTGCACATAAAAGAATAAATAAAGACTGTCATGATGCTGGTAACTTCTTGAAAGTAACTAATTTTACTTTATTTGTATGTTTTTATTTTTATACTGGTTATATTAAAAGACATTTTTAATTGGTAAGTGGCTGAATTGGGAGCATTTTTATTTAATAATATCAAAACTGCCTATACTTTTCTGCAGTCAACATTGGTCTCTTTCCAGGTCCTAATTATACTTGTAACGTATTTCTTTTCTTTTTTGAAACTAAAGGCTGGGAATAACTGTGTCTGAAAGTCTTTATTATCAATGCACCTTGCCACTGTTGAATTGATCATTTCTGACTGCAAGGATTTTTGCAGTCAGCCCTTGTTAACTTTTCTGAAGGAAATCACAAGATTTAACTTGTCACATTCAGCTCCCCTGTCAGTCACTATAACTATCTATCACAGGAGAGGTAGAAGATTGAGACAGAAAAGTCAAGTCTCGTCAGAGTGATTCTGGTGTACGCTGATGAATGCTGTGGCAGCTCTAATAGGTGGGATAAGAGAGCACTGACCTTCATTTTGAAGTACAGCATCCCTGCTGGAGAGAATCAATAATTTTACTAGCTGTCTTTGCTTCTTACCTCTTCTCCCACACTGAGATCCATCTCCAGGCAGCAATCAATAGCTATAATCTGTCCTAGCCTGTAATAAGTCATGCAAGGCAAACCTTTTAGGTGGCATTACATGGAATTGTGAAGATGGTAGTTTGTTTCACTCTTCATGATAGTGCTGTCCATACTGCCTGACAACTCATTGGAACTTTTAAACATCATTTGAGCCTTTTATTAGGCCTTAGCCATTTACAACAATTTATTTACAAGTATTATTTTTTTTACATTAATCGTTACACCTATTTTAGTATACAGTATTTTGTATGTGTGTTAGGGTTTGTTTAAACTACCAGTTGTATCATAAACATTTTTAAAACAAAATGAGTATTTTTATATTTAACCAAATGCTAGAAGAAGATTGATGTTAGCAGTTAAGCTAGACTCAGGACTGATATTTTGAAACCTGTCCACTGATAAGAAGAAATTAACCAAGGTATAGTTGAGTTTCCCTCTTATTATGGCATATCATGAGGTGTAATGTTGTGATTTTCTGCACTAACTAACTAATAACTAACGTTAATGCACAATCTTTTGGTTGCATTTCATTTTACATTTGCAGCTGCATAAAAATTTATAATTACAAACTTTGGTAGTAAATTAAAAGAAAGGTACTGTGTTGTAGATATATCATAGGGACTGTAAAGAAAGAAATATTCCCTGAACTGTGAAGCCTGCTGTAACATTTTAATCATGAGTCAAAGGCAGCAGTTGAACAAGGGCTCCAGTTGTGATTCTTCCGTTATTCTTTGAAGTATTTACATGGTTTGTATTTGGCTAGGTGCTGCTCTTATTTCTGGAAATTGACTGATTATGAATTCTTCCTCTGTTTTTATGTTAATACCTCAAAACATTAGATAGCTAAAATTGTATGTCTATCAACGTTCTTTATAAAAAATGCTTTTTTACTTTATGTTCTGTTCTTTATGCTTCTTTTCTTGATTTATCCTTTTCATTTATTATTTGATCTTACATAATATCGATATTTTCTTTGGTGTGATAAAAGTTGCCTTAGTAGCCCAAAGTATAGTGGTATTAAACTGCATATTAAATATGCATGTAAAAGTATGTAAAAATGTATTCCACATATTGAAACACTTAAATATTAACTTATATATTAAATATTTTTAATTTGGAGATGTGCAGGAGAAATATGTTACTGTACAGTGTATATATTTTTTAATACACACACACACACACACCAGAAGAAGATCTTTGTTTGCTGCTAGGTATGATTTTTTATAGTTGTTTCAAACGACAAACAGATAAGTTCTGTGGTTAAATGCAGCTTTTTCCAGCTCAGACGTTTAGCTAAGGTAAAGTCTTCTCTTTCTTTTAATATTCTTGAAAAGGCCATCCATGCTTTTATAATATCTTGTTTGGACTTTTGCAATTCTTTGTATGTAGGTGTTGATGAAGCCTTTTTATGACATGTACAGCTAGTCCAAAGTGCTGCTGCTTGCTTATTGAATGGATCTTGTAAGCATGACCATATTTGACCAATACTGACCTTGCTCCATTGGCTTCTGGTCCATTTCAGAAATGATTTTAAAATTCTATTACTTGTTTTTATATATTTGAATAGAAATACCCTGTCTTAACTCTTGGAGCTTCTTCAATTGTATGTGCCAACAAGAACACTGTTTTACTAGCCAGATGCTCTTTTTTTTTTTTTTTTTTTTTTTTTTTAAACTGCTTCTTTTACCCTTTCTTGTACAGCATTTTGGCTCAGTTTTTGCTGTTGTAAATGTGGTTCATAAATAAAGTTTGAGGCCATATACTTTTAATAGATTAAAACGTGCTTTTCATAATATGCACCATTACAAGGTCCTTTACCTAGCAAACAGTTTTTAGTATAATGTAAATCACATGGCAGTAAAAGCACAATTCAAGATGTTAAATCAAAGGTAACAAAACTAAACTATCACACATTCTTTGTAATAATCTGTACGCCTGGCCATCCAGGTAAGAAATATACACTACTCACTTACTTTATCAATTTAATCTAGAAGGCATGCTGAAACACCACATTTTAAAGTCCTAGCCAGATCTCCTTTCGTAGGAGATCGAAAAAATACAACAAACACAACATACAGTCATGAATTGGACAACAAATCACTACATTACAATTTAAATAAAAGCATTCTGTCCTTTTCCCAAAACAGTCTTTTCACTCTCTTACTGGGGCTCTGCCACTTTTTGTCAAGCCCAGGAAGACTGGTTCTACCTCCCTCTGGTATTCTCTTGGTCAACAACTTATGTCTTTTCCATTGTTATGATATGGGGTTTGCTGTTATTTTTTGCTCATTTAAATAGTGAAGTGGTACAGTCTTGCACTTGATTTGGTTTTTTTTTAGGTCAAACATTCTATTTCAGTTATTAATTTGTTAGCTTTTCCTAAAAGTTATTTTCCTAACAGTTTTCCTAATGTCTTGGTAATCAAATTAAATGACCACAAACACTGCCATTTTTGGTACCTGTCACAAGATCTGCATCTTCTGTTTCTAAAGGCATGACCTGTTGGCATAAAAGGTTGACTAGTGGTTCACTTCCTTACCTGATCTGTAGATTCCAAAAGATTTTCAAAGACCTTTTGCTGTTTTTCCTTCACACTAGTGTCCTTCAGTTTTGATAATTTTTTCTTGAACTTCTTTGACCTCAATTTTTGTGTAACACCCTTGTTTGGTTGCTATTTTTGATCTCCTGGCGTTGACCCTTTTTCTGTCTATTTGAGCATCTCCTGTTTTTCCTAAAAAATAATTTCTGTCAGTTTGCTGTTAGGACATCCATGAGGTCTGAACACAAAATCTCACAAGTGGCAGGTTTTCTAGTGACAGTCACTGGGGTTGTTCCCAACATCTCAGTTCCTCTACTGTCCTTGTTGGTGAGTGACAGCAGAAGCTGTCTCCTCATCAGGATATCCTTCTTGTTGGTCTGACCACCTTTAGTCTCCTGCCTACTGGGATAAAACCTTCTTTTATAGGCTTTCTTCTAACAATCATAGCACTGGACGGTTTTCTTTTTAATTTTATGCAGAGGCTTCTACTCACCTGTGAACCCTTGACCCATACCCTGCTGGGACATGCTTTCAGGCCTCCCTATACTTTGGACTCTTTGTGGGTTTCCTAATGCTGGGTGGCCAGGAATGCCTCCGTCAAGTTCGTAGCTATCTGTGTTGATGTTGTCCAGCACTCCTCCATTGCATAAGTACAACAGAGTCAGACATTTTTTTCCAGGTGGGCTTACCCGGCTGTATCCATGTCAAGCATTATTATCGCATTTGTGGCACTGATGTTTTGGAGATTCTCCTTTGTGCCAATTTAGAGATCAAAACCTTCATCTTCAGGCATCTGAGCCATTCTTTGATTCTGCTTGGGGAGAATTCCATCTCTCTAGCAAACCTCCATTCTTGGTTTTCAGTTTCTCAAGGGCTATGGACAAGATACTTAGCATCCCTTTTAACTTTGTCACTAACTGAGTAAACTGATGTTGGAACTGGTCTAAGTGCTGCTCCATTTTTTTGTACTTTGCCTCTTGAGCCGTCATGTTCCTTTTCAGGAGAGCTTTCCAAATCTGTATTTTCCCAGTGCTGGCAAAGTCATCTTTGTTTCCCAGACTCTCAATCACCAACCGATCAATTTCAGCAGTATGATACAAAAATCACTATAAAAATCTTAGTTTGTGCTCATGTACTCAACAAAATACATCCCATCTTTAACTACTGATCATCCCAAAACTGCCACTAAGTGTGTTTCCCTGTGCCAAGCAAACCCTGGCATGACCTTGAACCCTAGGCATCTAGTTAGTTCCTGGCAGATATATTCAGTGATGGAGAGAATGAGACATAGACCAAACAATTAAAAGTGTAAATCAGTGTGTTTTTATTTACAGTGTCCAAATCAAATTCATTAGAAAAAGGTGAAAAAAGTTATATAGTTATTTTCCCTTTTTTTATTTAGTTCAGTGATGCAATCTGTCACAGAGTTGTGTACAGAGTTCGAGCAAATATTACAGGGACCATCACACAGAATATTCAGCTTTTAATAATTCATTTCAGCTTTTAACAACCGTAGGGTATTTGACAGCAAGAGCTTTTCAGGAATTGCACTGTCATCCCAGAGCCGTTTTATGCCATCAGTATGGGATGGTATGATTAAGATGTTACCCAGATACATCCAATTCCCTTATGGTCAGGGAGAGCAGGTTGAGATCAAAAGACAATTTCCAGTGATTGCTGATTTTTCTAATGTATTTGCAATAAAGGCACCATTACAGAATGGTTTTGCTTTTGTAAAACAGAAGGAACTTTCATTCAATTAATATAGAAATATGTGATGCTCAAATATACCTGGACAACATTGTTACGAGGTCATCGTACCGAAGAAATCTATGACTCCTATATTTTATCAAATAGTAGTATGGAAAGCACTAGGCAATGCACTTAGACAATTAAATACATTAAGTGTATACATAAGGTGCTAATACTAATACCAACATTAAAGATGGCTGTATTGAAAGAACATGCGAGTTAACTGTGATATAATTAGTTCAAGAACATCGGAATGTGACTGACGCTTCATTGAAATGCGCAATGAAATGAGATTTTTCTTTTCACTTCATTGTCCCACCACCTGGAGTCGCTGAAATGCCAACACCAAAAAAGTATGAGTTGTTCTTATGAATGGTTAAAATTTACGCCAAGTATGTGTTTTATAAATCCCAACTTTTGTGTAAGAAATTCCTTGTACAGTCCATCCAAGAGTAAACACATTTTTTACATGAGGCTGCAGATCTTCTGAGGTTATGATATTAAATTTGTTACAAAGAAGATCTTTGGCCTTTTGTCTCATCATGGAGGTGGTTATTCTACCACATATTCCAATTAACTGCCCAAGATCCTTCCTAAGGTCTTTTAACCTTGCCATCTTTCCACCCAATGTGCTCAATGGTTTCTGACCATTAAGTTCAATAAGTGTTCTTGCCACTAATTACAGAATGGTGTTTGCATCGAGTAACGAATCATGTATTGTAAGTACTGATTTGTACTTATACAACATCTCAAGAAGTTTTCCAGATTCCTTAGTTTACTTTGGCCCTCAGTAAACAAAATCTTTCATCTCTCTTTATCACTTTGGTCTCTGCAAAATTTTCCAAGAAAACATCAGTGATCTTATCTCTCTTTTCTGATGGTTTCATTGCTAAGAGGTTAGGTTTTGGCATTGATGGTGATCAGGGGGGCCACCCCAAACCTACATGCTTAATGAAGCAATCTGGTATCCACAGACCAAACTGACCAAGGGAAACCTGGTGGACGATGAAGCAATTGAGCCATGAGTGAAAAAAAACATGCTGCATTAAATGTCCCAGTGTGTGCACCATGCATTTTTGAAGTATCGTATATACTTGCATATAAGTCAGGTC
This sequence comes from Erpetoichthys calabaricus, assembly GCF_900747795.2. Taxonomy (NCBI): domain Eukaryota; kingdom Metazoa; phylum Chordata; class Cladistia; order Polypteriformes; family Polypteridae; genus Erpetoichthys; species Erpetoichthys calabaricus. The sequence goes on along the minus strand of NC_041396.2, from coordinate 169,060,039 downwards.
TTGAAACCCGAAAAATCAATCATAAAATCAGACCCTGACTTATAAGCCCATTCAAAAATGCAACATTTACATTTTTTTTTTTGCCTCCTCCAATCTCGCACCAGTTTCTCAGACGCATCAAATTTTGTTTCAGCAGCACAGTTACCAATTTCTTTCACTATTTCAATGACGTTTAATTTAAAACCAGCTTCATAGTTTCTTCTGTTCGAACGCTTCATCGTAGATAAGGGATGCTCTTACGATAAAAGTGTATGAGGGTGTGAGATACAAAGGAAACAAATCAGTGGAAATGTTGCTTTGGAATATTTTTTGGTATTACCGTGTGGTCATGTAGGCACAATACATAGAAAAAAAGGCAGTTTACTCCATGGTTACTCTCTCAGGTGGACGTTAGCATATCATAATCTCTTGGACCAAGAGCGTGAGTTTTCCGCATTCGACTTATATGACCGACATTATAAAATACCAGAAATTATACTGTAAAATCAAGTCCCGACTTATCCTCTCCTTATCTAACTCTATGTTAAGGACAGTCACCCAAGGGCCTGTGGGGGTCTTAATCCAACCTTGCCAAAGGAGATCTACATGTGAAAAAATTTGAAAAATAAATAAATGTAAGAATTTTTGGGACTTTGGCACATGGTGTAACTTTTAATAATACATTTAATGAATATCTCTATAGGATTACATTTTGAACAGCTGATTTATGCACATGTGGTGCACAATTGACTTAAATGCAGAAAAACAAAAGATTTTCTGTGTGTTGATCCTTTACTATGACACACAATAAATACACATTTTAATATAAGACTAGATCTGTGGGATTCACCACAATTTATTATTTATATAAGAGCTTTTCATTAATATGTATTAATATGACTCCAACCAAAACCAGTTATTACAGAGTAGTCATAAACTTTTAACAATTCTTACCTGTGCTTTTCCGTCAAAAGCAAATTTAAAACAGAGATGTTTAAGCCTTCCATTTTAAACTTTGCAACTATGGCATTATTTTTATTAACAAATCTCAAAGAGACATTTTTCTATTGTACATATAACTTATGTTACTTGTATATTAATGTAATTTTTATTTGGAAAATCAAAATAGTGCTATTGTTTTGGCAGCACACAGGTCATTTCCAGCCTCAGACAATACACAGCATTTTTCCAACATTGCTGCTAAATAACAACAAATAAACAATAGTGTTTCAAAGTTGCAATAGGTAGTCATCTTATAACATTGTAGCAGCTTTGAAGAGTAGCTGGAAGGCAATGTAGAGTAATGGAGACTGTGATTCTGAGGAACTGTACGTGACTCTGCCCAGGTAGCAAACTTATAAAATTACTTTGGTATATCATCTTTACAATATGTTGATCAGAGTTGTTCAAATGAAATCATATATATTTTGCTCCCAATGCCTTAGTGTTAATGTGCTAAACTTTACCTCGTGGCAGCAGATTATAATGGCAAGAATTGCGAAGGAAAAAGCATAAAGTAGAACAGCTTTGATGATGCTGCACATGCTCCTCTTTTTATTACAGGATGAATTAAATTCTATATTTTTCTTTTTTTTGTGATTAGGTTTTAATTAAAAGGAATAAGTGAAATAAAAAAGAAAACTGATATATGAAATTTGAAGATAATGAAACACCCCCCTCCCCCCATCAGAGACTACAACTCTATGCCACCCCAATCCCCTGAGAAACAATAATAAACATAAATGGTGAAAATGGAGCCTGCATGAGTATTCACAAAGGACAGAAGTCCACAGCCAGACTGAAAAAGAAAGGCAACAAGGAGAATAAGTTCCTATTATCACTACCTTCAGATAACCAATCACTTTTAATCCTCAATGTGGAGAGTTCAAGAAGAGTTAAAGAAAAATGATTTCCAAGAGTCAACAGAGGTAAAATCAGGGGATTTCCATTGAAATGAGATGGTACCCAGATAGAAAAACCTCTGCTGGACTGGGCTGACAGACAGAGAGAGAGAGTGGAAAGGTCCAGGAGAAGGAGTAATATAGAAAGAGTGGAAAAGAGTGGAAAGTCAAAACAACAAGCTGATAGTTTAAGACAGTGGATGTTCAAAATATGTGCAGGCAGGTCCCAGGAAACATTAAAGTAGCAGAAGTACATTGTACATCTATCCTAAAATCTTATTGTGTGCCCAGTATTTATTTTGCTTTATAATATCCTGCAGAAAGATGTTCTATGGCCAGACATGAAATACATTTGAAAGGACCTGAGATTCATTCACAGATTTTTGTAAGTAATTGTATCTCTGTGGAGCATTAATGAGAAGGCACCCACCCCCCAACCTTGACCAATATGTTTCTTTGACTTTTTCTGTTAACAAAAGGAGGGATACAAGAAATGTAGGTAAAAGTTTTGCATTCCTTTGTTTAAATGATTTTTGTATAACAGATTTAAAATGTTTTGGTCATTGAATGGTCTTTGAAACATATTTTATTCCTTCCTGTGTACACCAACCTTCCACTCAACAAACCTAAGAGTTACAGCAGAAATCAGCTCCAAAAATGAAAAAAAAAACATAGCATACATAAAGTGTACTTGCTGAGTATATTCATTCACAAATAAATATCCTTCTTTATAATTGTATTTTCTGATCAAGCTCTATACAGTGGTGTGAAAAACTATTTGCCCCCTTCCTGATTTCTTATTCTTTTGCATGTTTGTCACACAAAATGTTTCTGATCATCAAACACATTTAACCATTAGTCAAATATAACACAAGTAAACACAAAATGCAGTTTTTAAATGATGGTGTTTATTATTTAGGGAGAAAAAAAATCCAAACCTACATGGCCCTGTGTGAAAAAGTAATTGCCCCCTTGTTAAAAAATAACCTAACTGTGGTGTATCACACCTGAGTTCAATTTCCGTAGCCACCCCCAGGCCTGATTACTGCCACACCTGTTTCAATCAAGAAATCACTTAAATAGGAGCTGCCTGACACAGAGAAGTAGACCAAAAGCACCTCAAAAGCTAGACATCATGCTAAGATCCAAAGAAATTCAGGAACAAATGAGAACAGAAGTAACTGAGATCTATCAGTCTGGTAAAGGTTATAAAGCCATTTCTAAAGCTTTGGGACTCCAGCGAACCACAGTGAGAGCCATTATCCACAAATGGCAAAAACATGGAACAGTGGTGAACCTTCCCAGGAGTGGCCGGCCGACCAAAATTACCCCAAGAGCGCAGAGACGACTCATCCGAGAGGTCACAAAAGACCCCAGGACAACGTCTAAAGAACTGCAGGCCTCACTTGCCTCAATTAAGGTCAGTGTTCACGACTCCACCATAAGAAAGAGACTGGGCAAAAACGGCCTGCATGGCAGATTTCCAAGACGCAAACCACTGTTAAGCAAAAAGAACATTAGGGCTCGTCTCAATTTTGCTAAGAAACATCTCAATGATTGCCAAGACTTTTGGGAAAATACCTTGTGGACTGATGAGACAAAAGTTGAACTTTTTGGAAGGCAAATGTCCCGTTACATCTGGCGTAAAAGGAACACAGCATTTCAGAAAAAGAACATCATACCAACAGTAAAATATGGTGGTGGTAGTGTGATGGTCTGGGGTTGTTTTGCTGCTTCAGGACCTGGAAGGCTTGCTGTGATAGATGGAACCATGAATTTACTGTCTACCAAAAAATCCTGAAGGAGAATGTCCGGCCATCTGTTCGTCAACTCAAGCTGAAGCGATCTTGGGTGCTGCAACAGGACAATGACCCAAAACACACCAGCAAATCCACCTCTGAATGGCTGAAGAAAAACAAAATGAAGACTTTGGAGTGGCCTAGTCAAAGTCCTGACCTGAATCCAATTGAGATGCTATGGCATGACCTAAAAAAGGCGGTTCATGCTAGAAAACCCTCAAATAAAGCTGAATTACAACAATTTTGCAAAGATGAGTGGGCCAAAATTCCTCCAGAGCGCTGTAAAAGACTCATTGCAAGTTATCACAAACGCTTGATTGCAGTTATTGCTGCTTAAGGGTGGCCCAACCAGTTATTAGGTTCAGGGGGCAATTACTTTTTCACACAGGGCCATGTAGGTTTGGATTTTTTTTTCTCCCTAAATAATAAAAACCACCATTTACAAACTGCATTATGTGTTTACTTGTGTTATATTTGACTAATGGTTAAATGTGTTTGATGATCAGAAACATTTTGTGTGACAAACATGCAAAAGAATAAGCAATCAGGAAGGGGGCAAATAGTTTTTCACACCACTGTATATTCTTCATTACCTAAAGAGATTAATTCGTGACAAGTAGTAACAATGAAGGACAGTTTCAATCAGCATGTCTGCTTCTATTTTCTGAGGCAATCTGTCTGGTTGCAAGACACATGTTTTTGCTTGTAAACATGTGTTGTTTGATTTGGTGTGATATGTTTTTAGTTTTACTTTATAAGAAAAACAGAATTGTCTTTCTGCTTAGAAGAAATTTGTATGATGATTTCTTCCTTACACTCTTCACTTGATTTTCTAGAATTTTAAAATGGAAGCATGAGTTTTCTGAGACCACATATAACAATAATCTTTGAACAAGGTACAAACATACCTGTCAGCATTTATAAGCATTGTGATTAGTATAGTATTGCACTATATGAACAATGAAATTGTAGCTTTGCATTTGTAGAACACCATGGGGTGGGTGGTGTTGTCTATGGAAAGTTGCAGTATAATGTAAAGGATTGGTGGTTGTTTGCATGTCAAAATTCAAGTTTTATATCTGAAAGTAATGTTTTAGTTTCTATGAGCATTTCATTATGTGTTCTTTGAATTTCATTTTTTCTGCATTATCCTACTCAGCAAATCTCACTGACCCTGCCCATTATATAAAGAAAACAATAAAAATGGGAAAATACCATTTTTATGGGAGGACTATTATTATTATTTTTAATATTTTGTTCACATATAATTTTGCCAGTGTCTGATTACTACAGTGAACATTTGAATTGAACTGTGGAAGTTACTTGGAAGGTGTTTCCTTGCACTTATATATTTTTTTATTTCCTTCTTCTTTCCTTGAAGATAGGGGGGGATTGACCAATAACGACCGAATATTTATAACATCAATATATCATTCTTTATTTGTTAAGAAATGTTAAAAAATGTTTATACAACTGTCTTGCATATAGCTGGGATCAGTACTTTAATAATATTAATAATGATTCATTTTATTTTTAAGGCACTTTACATTTATAGAAAACCTCAAAGGACTACATAAAAAAAATTTAAACAAAGACACAACAGGATAAAAACAAAGATAAAACAATAATTATAGGCAATTTTGTTAATATGCTTTCCTAAATAGAAAAGTCTTTAACTGTTTTTTAAAACAGCCCACAATCTGCTGTGTTCTCAGGTTCACTGGTAGGCCTATTCCTTCACACATACAGTATACAGTTGCATAATCAGTGTACAAATGATGCCTTCTTTTGTGGACTCAGGCTATCATCTTATTAAATTGACTAGTTTTAATTCCACAGCAAAGATATAATCTGTTGGAATGCCAATGCAAAACTTGATTTAGTTGTAGAACATGAGATAGATGTATTTGTAATTTTATACTGGACTTTTGCATTTAGTATTGGACTGTTGCTCAGTAATGCTACACTTTATTTTTTCATGTGGGTATTCAAAACATAAAGGTAACTCGAATATTTGTTGTATTTTGTAACATGTTAGTTTCAGAATTCTTACGCAATTTTCTGATTCCAAAGAACTATTATATTAATTAACTTCAGTAACTTCAGCTTCCCTCCATTTAAAAGTACATGGCAATACTTTTGCCATGATACAGTGGTGTACATATTAAAAAAAAAAGCCAGGGCAAGCAGGCCAAAAGGAACTACAGTATTAAGCTAATGGTGTTTGCTTTACTATATTGGGCAATATTTTAAAGTATTCACTATAAAGGCAGTATTAATTCAAAATACTGTTAAAATTGTAGCAGCTAATTATTTTTTCATTTTGATACATCATTTTAAATTATAAACTAGAGAGAACCTTTAAGTAAGGAAACAGTTGAGGAGAAACAGATTGGATTCAGAGGTATTCAGAGGAAATTTAGAAGCAATAGAGAATGTAATGGAATTTTAGGAGTTAGTAAAAATTGTGGATGAAAAAACAGCTGTGTAATGATTTTAAGACAAATAACTTACTCATGGATTATGAGCACATGAGAGAGAGAATATTCTTCATCTATTTTACCTATGAAAACACTGGAAATTTTACACAGAAAATTAATTAAATACTGAGTGATTGGAGATTATAGCAAAAAAATGCTGCTTAGTATATATTGCAGAAAGTTGGTGTAAACACTTAAAAGATGGTGGTCATACTTTCTAGTTGTTTTAATGATTTCTTGCAGCAGCATTTTGAATTAACTGAAATCTGCATATAGAATGGTTTGAAAAGATTTAATTTCTGGAGCACATCTAGTTTCCACACCAAGCAAACTGGCAGTAAGAAAAGCCACATCTGGTTATTTTTATTCAATTTTTATTTATTTATAACACACATAGTAGCTTTGGGCCACAAGATAATAACCTTAGTTAATTTTTTTTTTTAAATCTAAAAAAAGTAAACATTTCCAAAATATATTACTTTGTACAGATGCATCCTTTCAAAAATTAGGAATGCTGTGTTTTTTTTCTATGTGGTGCCTACAGTAGACTGCACAAGATCATATCGCTTACAAAATTTTCAGTAAGGCGACTGCACTAGCTTGAAAAACTGGAGGCTGGAAGCTTGAAATGGCTCGTGGAGCACTTGACTTTCTACCAGAAAAGACTTGCGATTAGAATCCTTTAAGACAATTGACAAGACTTTTTTTTGTAGATTATAGAATTTTACATTTTTCACTGTTTGGAATTTTACAGATTTTAAACTGTGATTATTCTGTAGCATTTAAAACTGATCAGATATTTTCAGTCTTTTCAGAGAAAATTCAAAGTAAACTTTAGTAGTAATTGAGCCTGTAAGACATTCAAGATATAAATCGTAAAATACTTAACTGTAGGTCAGGGGTGTCAAGCTCAGTTTTGTAAAGGGCCAAAATAAAACTTTATATACCATTGCAGACCTTTTTTTTTTCTCTTTTAACTTTACTAACATGATACATAGGTACCTCTCTACTTATTTCAATTGTATGTTATGTATTGTGTCTCTCATGAATCTGTCTTCTTTCTTTATTAGCTTCTGTTTGACATTGTAGTGGGTTGCAAAATCTACCAGTAGCCTCTAGGCTCTTTGATATAGAATTACTGTACCTCATTTATATAACATGTTTGTAGTTTAGTAGTTTAAATGGATTATGAATGGTTTTGTATATTTACATAAATGAACTGTATGTATTTTTGTGGTCTATAGGTTTTAGATCATTAGAACAATCTAGATGAGAACAGGCCGTTCAGTCCAATAAAGCTTGCCAGTCCTATCCACTTATTTCTTCCAAAATAACCAAGTCTAATTTTGAAAGTCTCCAAGGTCCTACTGTCTATCTTACTATTTGGTAACTTAATCCACATGTCTATGGCTGTCTGTGTGAAGAAAAACCTTTATAATGTTTGTGCAAAATTTAACCTTAACAGGTTTCCAACTTTGTCTTCTTGTTTTTGATAAACTTATTTTAAAGTAACAGTCTCGATCCACTGTACTAATTCCCTTAATAATTTTAAACACTTCAAGCATGTCTCCTCATAACTCATCTCCTGTAGCACTTGAATCAGAATAGTTGCTCTTCTCTGGACTTTTTGTAGTGCTGCTATGCCTTTTTTGTCACCTGGAGACCAAAACTCCAGTACACAGTACTCCAGATGAGGGTTCAACTGTGTGTTATAAAGCTTCAGCATAACCTCATTGGACTTGTACTCTACAGATTGTGTTATATAACCTTATATTCTATTAGGCTTCTTAATGGCTTCTGAACGCTGTCTGGTAGTTCATTACATATACAGTGGAACCTTGGTTTGCGAGTGTTTTGCAAGACGAGCTAAAATTTTTAATAAATTTTGACTTGATAAATGAGCAAGATCTTGCAATACGAGTAGTATGTATACGCTTTGTCTGCTGAGTGTCATGTGATCACAACTGAGCTGATGGTGGTTCTCTCTCTCTCTCACTGCGGGATTGTGGGCAATCGTTTCCTATTCTCCATCTTAGTCGGCGTGCCTCACTCATATAGTTAACATCCGTATGAGCATATACTGTTTACTACAGCATTGTGACTCTGTGTGCGCTTGTGTGCTGTGATGTGCGAGTCCCAGTCTTGCACCCCAAAACACGAAGCTGAGTCTCAGTACTTTAGCACACCAGCTTTACTCAGCTTGAAACAGCAACAGCATGGTTATTTATTGTAGTGGGATCTGCCACTTTCCTATACACAGACACAGCAGTCAGGCAGGGTCGTGACCAAGTAGTACGGTGCCCTGCGCATTTATAATGTTCATTGTTCCTTGTATCACCCATCGACAGCAGGCACTTATAGCATGTCCGCGATCTTTTTGGATTCACTTTTACGGCGAACTGCTACAGCGCTGGGAGACTGATTGCTTTTGGACGCTCTTCCGCATGTCATCCCGTTGGGTGGAATCCCACAAGAGTTTAGAAACTCACTCACACCAGCAATGATTCTTTTCAAAGGTAAAGTGCAGATTAATTTGTTTTATGTATTTTTACTTTATATTTTTTGTATTAATCATTTTTATATGAATAGTTTTGGGTTGTGGAACGAATCATCTGAGTTTCCATTATTTCTTATGGGGAAATTCACTTTGATATACGAGTGCTTTGGACTGCGAGCATGTTTCCAGAACGAATTATGCTCACAAACCGAGGTTCCACTGTATTAGGTAAATACATGTACATTTAACTTAACATTTATGAACTGATTTTTTTTTTAACAAAATGTTTAAATGCAGATAATCAATAAATATAACAATATAACAAAATACTTAGATTAAATGCTTTATTGCAGCTCTTTTTACAAACAGAGTGACATTTTTAAAAAGTAAATAATCATGTTTAATTAAAGTTCTTTAGAATTGTAGAATTGTAACTAAAATTTAAACCAGCCTTTTCTTGCCTCTATCTTTACTAACTTAAGATTCAATTTTTTTTTATTATTAAATACATTGTTTGGTCTAGTTTATGTTACCAATAACATAGTTTATGTTGCCAATGCCAATACGGACTGCCAATACTGATGCTCTGTGTAAGAAAGGACAGAGCCGACCATACTTCCTTAGAAGGCTGGCGTCCTTCAACATCTGCAATAAGATACTGCAGATATTCTATCCAACGGTTGTGGCGAGTGCCCTCTTCTACGCGGTGGTGTGCTGGGCAGGCAGCATAAAGAAGAGGGACGCCTCACGCCTGGACAAACTGGTGAGGAAGGCAGGCTCTATTGCACGGCACAGAGCTGGACAGTCTGACATCTGTGGCAGAGCGACGGGCTCTGAGCAGGCTCCTGTCAATCATGGAGAATCCACTGCATCCACTGAACAGTATCATCTCCAGACAGAGGAGCAGCTTCAGCGACAGACTGCTGTCACTTTTCCTGCTCCACTGACAGACTGAGGAGATTGTTCCTCCCCCACACTATGCGACTCTTCAATTCCACCCGGGGGGGTAAACGTTAACATTATTCAAAGTTATTGTCTGTCTGTATACCTGCATTGTTGTCACTCTTTAATTTAATATTTTCTTTATCAGTATGCTGCTGCTGGAGTATGTGAATTTCCTCTTGGGATTAATAAAGTATCTATCTAATCTAATCTAATCTAATACATTGCTTGGTCTAGTTTATGTTACGTTGATACACAGAGTAAAGGACACACAAGAGTTTGTGGTATGATTGGGTTTTTCTATAATTTGTAACTAATTTCACAAATAATTCAAGTTAATACTAATATAAAATAGTAATTATTACAGTAATATTAAACAGGTATGATATGCTGTACATAACATTAAATATGCAATTGAAGAAATGCCAGGGTTGTAACGTCTCTGCCTAATTATTAAACTGCATAGGTACAAATTGGTTACGCTGAAGACATTATGAAAATTGAAAAAGACATTGGTTTGCTCTGCTGCATCCAGATTCTGAGTGCAGTCATTGTTTGGAGTACGCTCACCGCATGTCCACCAAGAGAAAACATATGTTCTAATTTTAAATTGATATTAGCTTCCCCCTTCTGCACAGTATAAATAAAGATTAATTTCCACTTGTGACCTTTGTTGTGGTTTTAATGAAAGTCATGCTGTGTGAGTTTTAGCATGCAGGGTTAAGTGCGCTCAACAAAAGAGTAGAGCTTGCTTTATATCTGATGCTCATAAGATAGTCTTTTGTCATGTGCAACCATGTCTTTAATTTAAATTCCAGAAAATGGATGGGTGAGTTAAAAAATACTTAATACTTTAAATAATGTTGAAATTATCCTTAACTGATACAACATAATCAGTAAAGTACACAAAAACAAAAGAGAAGCAGCATGGACACAAGTTGCTTTGTTACGGTTGTGTTATGCGGGAACCTTTTCTCCCTTAGTACTCTTTATTACGTGGACTGTAACAGAAAGGCTGAAATCCCATTCTTACTACACTGTCAAGATTGATTGCTACTGCAGTTCAACACTTTCCCCTTTCTTTTTTATCTGTAACCCCAGGCAATTAGATAGACCACTAGACCAGACAGTATTTATCCAACATGTATTACAGATAATATGTCTGTGTTTTATGTAATATTATGTAATATGTGTGTTGTAAAATAATACAACCTAATAATATGCTAAAAAATGGCTCTCTGTTTTATTATGTTGATTGATCTCTAGTCCGGCTTGGTCTTTGTTCCCGCATGGTCTTTGAATGTGGTGGCAGAAACAGACAGTATAGCCTGTCCAAATATGGCCCGAGATAGATGGTCTCATTGGCATGAAAAATGGCAGAGAGAGAGAGAGACACCAAACCTATGGCTGCCTTATGGTTTCTTGTTGCATCTCATGGACCAGTGGGATGTTGTAAATATAGGGTGACACTCCTGATTCAGGTACTAATTCAAGTCAGGTTCAAAATAAATCAACCCCCACCCATGAGAAAGAAAGCTAGGGCAGCACAGTAAAACTTTAAACTAGTAAAAAAAATAAGTAAATAGATAAATTAATAAAGGAATAAAAATAAATAGAATAAAAAAGAGGGGAGATAATCTGCTTATTAAATGCTTATTATAAAATGTTATTGATTATATCCTGCCAGGTTTTGGAAAAGCTTTGTACAGATCCTTTAAGTGAGAATTAGATTTTTTTCCAATTTCAAATAGTATATAACATCAGTTACCCACTGACTTAAGAGAGCAGAGTTAGGATTCTTTCAGCTAACCAAGATTCAGGGACTAATTCTATTTAGCCATAACTCAGTCCTCCAGCCCAGCCCATGCTTTGTTCCTGTCAGCATTTTCTCCAGGTTTCAAGAGATGCACAAATGTAGCTTTAGCCAGACAAGAAAGAATTGATATACTGGTGATTAAGTTGTAAACTGCCTTCTCACACTGGCCTTCAGATCTCCATTCCAGGCTTTGTTCCATGGCTCACAAAATGTAAAGTGTCCCTGTCTTTGATATTTGAAGGTCATACAAACTAAATACATGTTTCTGATGTCATAGATAGAATATGAACATGCTAGTTTTGCATTCAGCAAGTCGCTCTTAAAGTACATCAGAAATGGTGCCTGTTATAATAAAGCATTCATGTGTAATCAGTTACATTGCACATCCTAAGTCAGCACTTAACAGAATTTAATAAAGACTCCATGGAAGGTTGTAACATCATAAAACACAGCCGTTCCTATTAGTAAAACAATTGATTGCCTGTGCATTTTTATACTTTTCACACAGAATATATGATTACTTGTCACAAAGCTGTTTCCTTCTTTTATAATATCCACTTCATTCTTAAATGACAATTAACAAACAATTAAAAAATATTAATCTTCATTACACAAGGTAATAAACATTCGTGGCCAAGAAGCCTGTATATTAACAAAGTGAAATGGCAAGCTCACTGCACAGGATTAAGGGGAGAATGAGAACTGCAACACTTTTGACAATCTACAGACACCTTTGTGAAAGTTTGCTTTCATGTAAGTTACTTTTACTTATTAAAAATATGTTAACTGTTACTCTATAGGTGGTGTTTTTTATGTTTGATAGAGGCCAGCATTGCCTAGTTGTACAATTGCTAATAGTAATTGTTCAGTGTCTCATATGTATTTAATTTATTAACCTCAAGCTATATGTGCCAAATGCTTTACCATTAAGTTGCTGAACATTCAGTAAAAACAAAAAAAAGTAACAAAGACTCTTGATGTCTCTAAAGTGTTATTACTAACAATTTAAAGCAAATGGAACCCACCTAAACCCACAACTCACCCCCTATACAGTGTATGAGAGTACACATTCTGCCACTGATCTCCTTTCCTTGAGCTCCTTAACACAAGGACATACACATTCAAACAATCTCAGAGTGCTTCTTAATCCAGTCAAGAGTCTGAGGGGTCAAGCTTTAGGCCCAAGGCTGGAATTAAATCCGGGCAGTGGGCCGGATCATAAGAGATACTTCTTACATATACTGTACACCAGAATCAGAGAATCTCTTGTGAATTTTTCACAGTCCCGCAGGACTGTTTTATTCACATGGACTGGGCTATGTTTAAAGTAGCTGTTGCCCATTGCCATCAGATCAACTTAGAGAAGCATGCATCATCATGACATTTTGGGACTATTTTTATATATATATATATATATATATAAGAAACTGCTCAGCATGAGAACTGACACAATCTTAAAGTAGTACTCAGGGTATCATGTGACTAAAGAAGCACCCAATATCATGGTATTGTTAGACAAAGGAAAATGTTTTATGTTATTAATTTTCTGTCTTCTATTGGTATTTTGTATTTACAACATACAAGTTATATGTTACAGCATCACTTTTGCTTCTTTGTTTCCTATACTATTAAATGTAACTTTGAGACTAAGTCATTGTGCATTTTTGAATACCGTGTCTATTACTATTAAAAACCTATTAAATAGCTGTTTGTAGCTGACACTGTATCTATCACACACCTTCCTCCCACTTAGCACATAATGTATAATAGAAGCTGTAAGTCATGGCGACCTAAGTGCTACTATTACAAGACACTATTGATGACAATAATAATAACAATTCTTTGCATTTTATATAGCGCTTTTCTCACTACTAAAGCACTTTTGCAGAGAGTGGGGAGCCACTTCAATCACTGCTAATGTGCAGCATCCACCTGAATGATGCAATGGCAGCCGTTCTTGCACCTGTACTTTCACCACACATTAACTGCTAGGTGGGGAAGTGGTAAGAGTTACTTAGCTGATTAGGGGGCCAGAATGGCTAGGCTGTGGTAGGCAATTTAGCCTGGACATCGGTGCACAACCTACTGTTTATGAAGGATGCCCAGGGATCTTTTATGATCATAGAGTCAGGACTCAACTGAAGGGTGCCCACATGTTTAGAGCACACCGTCCCCATCACTGCCCTGGGACAATGTGATCCACACACACAGAGAACAAAGGGAGAGTGTCTCCTGATGACCTCTACAGCACCTCTTCAAGTGGCAACCCAAGCTTTTCCTAGGTGGTCTCCCATCGAAGTACTGACCAGGCACTTGGATGGATAGATGGATTTTAAAGACATTGTTAGTACGTGTCAGTGATTGAGCAGTGCATATTAGAGAGATGCCTTACATCATTAAAATAGTTTCTCCTTGATTTATTCAGTTGCTGTTTTATGGAGGTTGGACTTGTGTAGCAAAGTGAACTGATTTTGGTTCTAAATAACGGTTGCACTCCAGGGGCTCTTCAAACATATTAAACTGGTCAGAGAAATCTTTTTAACTCAGCTAGCTAAGCATACCACAAAAGAACCAGTGTTTTGAACTGCCACATGCTGTATTGATGATTTTTAGCAGTGTTGTGTACCTTTCTTTTAGACAAAATCTCTAAAAAAAAAAAAATGAAGCAGTTTGCTTATGGCTAACATTTTAATAATACCACATTCATCTGTTGCTGCCCACAGGTAAATGACTTGAACAATACTGCAAATATCATCTGGAAAAATGTAATAGGAATAAAATCGATATCTATGGTACTTTTGTCAATGTGTGTGTAGTCTCCACACTGTATGCCTTATCTAACATAATGATTCTGTTCCTAACCAGGTTCTTGTATAAAACCTGCTTACGCTTAGAAACATGCGTAAGAATTTTGTTATGGAAAAGTTGAGATTTATAAAACACAAACTTGGTGTGAAAATTGGCTTAAAGTTACATCAAATTTTGATCATACATAAGTCTTAATGCAGACTTTTTTGCTGTTGGCATTTTAGCAACTTGAGGTGGCAGGACATTTATAGTGAACAGATAATTTCATTTCATTGCACATTACAGTGACACATCAGTCATATTTTAAAGTTCTTGAACTAATTATTTCATAGTTGGTTGGCATGTTTTCTCAATAAACTGCCTAAAATTTTGATAATAATGCTTAATGTTAATTGCCTTAGTGTGTTTTCTGTCTATTTAGCCTATAAATAGAGTGTGTTGTATGATGTAATTTGCTATGGGACCATTAGCTCTTCTAAAGCGAGTTTCCATTATAGGGTTTAACACCCATAGGGTACTTGGTGATGGGTGATTTTCAGTGTGAATGTGCAGACTGTTCAGGAATCTCATAGTCATTCATGAGCCTCATAATGCCATCTGTATGAGCTTGTTAAATTAAGAGGCTGCCCAGATACATTCAATTTGCTTATGGTCAGTATGAGCAGACCAAGATCAAAAAAAAGATCATTTGCAGCAATTGATGATTATCCTGATGTGATTTGTGCAATTGACTTCACACATGTTGCAATAATGAAAGAATGAATTTGCTTTTGTAAACAGAAAGCACTTCAATTCAGTTAATATAAAACTGCTAAATTATGCCAAATGTGTCTCACTAATATTCTTGAAATGTGGCATAGCTGAACGTGCAATTCCTTTATTTTATCAAATAGCTGTACGGAAGGCACACTTCAGGTTCATACTGTGTGTGATGGTTGGTTTCTTGGTAAATAAGCCTAACTGATAGGATTGCAATTGCGTTTAGTATATTACAAACAACTTCTGTAATTTTTCTTCCAGGTTAATAGTGAATACACCAAGAAAAAGGAGATTTAATGAAATGCATTCATGCATCAATTCAGTGATAGAACAGACATTTTGTTCATTGAAAGATAGATGGCAGTGTTTAGACTCGTCATGTGGCACACAGCTGTACGGCTCTATAAAGGTTTGCCTCACGATGATGGCTTGTGTAGTACTGCAAAACAAACTGTCTACCAAGACAGATACACATGCAAAGTAGAAAAAGGTAAAGAAAATAACAGAGTTTTATTGATGGTTAGAAATAATTTGACATGTGTACAAAACCACCAACATTAGTTGAATGTTAAAAAGTAACCTCGAGTTGTAGACAACACCAATCAGATACACCAAGACCCAGCTTATCCTGTCAAGCACATCCACTAGGTTGATTCACCAAATTATATTGCTTAATACAATAAAACCTTGCTATGAATTTGCTTATCTACATCAAAAAATTGTAACCCACCTCATGACACCTGCAGTCTAGTTGTGCCTATATTCAGCTATGCACAGTAGATAATAAATACTGAGAGCAGCAATAACAGATCTGTGATGCTCTTAGATCTCTGGTGTCTGCATGTGTGCTGCACCGAATGGGTCAATGTGTGTCTACCCAACACTTGTGGCATGCGTAAGCCTTTGAAACTCATTCGTGATGTGGGCCGGTGCTTGCAGTTGTTCTTGACTATACCTGAAACTTGACTACAGAGGAAGTAAAAGTCATAACACCTCTTCAGTAGGTGAACCTGCAGAAGGATCATTACTGAGCTTCAAGAGATGAGAACAGAGGGCAGGCTTGTCTGCCTGATCCCAACTCCCTTTGACAGCGTCCAGCTAGAACCTAACTCAGTTTTTCACATAGGATCAATACTTCTTTGGTATCCATGGGGTTTTTTTTTAGAAGTGTAACCCCCCCCCCCCCAGATTGACTGTCATATAGGGTTTGGTGTTATCTGTGAATTTCACTCATCCTCAGGGGGGCATGGAACATATCCCCCATGGATATGGGGAGGACTACTGTATTTACAATGCCTGAACTAGATATCTACATAATATTATCTGTTAGATTTGCAGGTATTTTAATTATTAATTTAGCTGATTTTTTTTCTAAAGTGAATTGAAAATAACAAGTACATAGTACAGTTGTTGTTCATGATAGTACATTTGACTTGCCATGGGGCACAAAGTGAATCTGTCATGGAACACAGACTGACAGCATTTTAGCCTACAAGTCATTCCTTAACCACTAAGGCACATTCCTATAT
Source organism: Erpetoichthys calabaricus (assembly GCF_900747795.2). NCBI lineage: Eukaryota > Metazoa > Chordata > Cladistia > Polypteriformes > Polypteridae > Erpetoichthys > Erpetoichthys calabaricus. Next base: position 169,043,529 of record NC_041396.2, on the reverse strand, counting down.
ATGGCAGTTAGCAGCATCACAAGCACCTGTTGATTTTTTTGGGGGGATACAGTAATCCCTCGCTATATCGCGCTTCGCCTTTCACGGCTTCACTCTATCGCGGATTTTATATGTAAGCATATTTAAATATATATCGCGGATTTTTTGCTGGTTCGCGGATTTCTGCGGACAATGGGTCTTTTAATTTCTGGTACATGCTTCCTCAGTTGGTTTGCCCAGTTGATTTCATACAAGGCAGATGGCTGAGAAGCTACCCAACGTACTTTTCTCTCTCTCTCTCTCTTGCGCTGACATTCTCTGATCCTGATGTGGGGGGTGTGAGCAGGGGGGCTGTTCGCACACCTAGACGATACGGAAGCTCGTCTAAAAATGCTGAAAGATTATCTTCATGTTGCTCCCTTCTGTGCAGCTGCTTCGTGAAGCGACATGCTGCACGGTGCTTCGCATACTTAAAAGCTCGAAGGGCACGTATTGATTTTTGATTGTTTGTTTTTCTCTGTCTCTCTCTCTCTCTTTCTCTGCTCCTGACGAGGGGGTGTGAGCTGCCGCCTTCAACAGCTTTGTGCCGCGCGGTGCTTCGCATACTTAAAAGCCAAACAGCCCTATTGATTTGTTTGCTTTTCTCTCTCTTTCTGACATTCTGTGCTCCTGACGTGCACTCCTTTGAAGAGGAAGATATGTTTGCATTCTTTTAATTGTGAGACGGAACTGTCATCTCTGTCTTGTCATGGAGCACAGTTTAAACTTTTGAAAAGGAGACAAATGTTTGTTTGCAGTTTTTGAATAACGTTCCTGTCTCTCTACAACCTCTTGTGTTTCTGTGCAAATCTGTGACCCAAGCATGATAATATAAAAATAACCATATAAACATATGGTTTCTACTTCGCGGATTTTCACCTTTCGTGGGGGGTTCTGGAACGCAACCCCCGCGATGGAGGAGGGATTACTGTATTTATGTTGAATTTGTAAATAACTTAAGATTTGTAAAGTAAAAATATGCTGCATGTTTCGTAAATGTTATTTTCAAAAATTCAAAGAATTTGGCTTAGTCCCACATAATTCGTTTTTATTGCTTTAAATAGCAACTAGTATTGTATAATTTTTATAATACTCTATATGAAAAGTAAAGTTCCTTTGTTCATACTGTATTTAGGGGAAAAGTCCTGATTTAAAATTAAACTTTGATTAATAGAGAAAAACTGAAGTTTAAAGAAAACTTAAGTCTGGCTAATTGTTTAGATAACCTTAATGCAATCTTAACCAAAGTTTAGATTGCTGAATCCTCTATCTGATGCCGTGTTTCCCTTTTTAACCTGGGCCATTGTGTGGTTTTCATACAATGATTCATGTCAAATATGAAAGAAGTCAGAAATTCATTTTTGCCTTTGGTTGATAGGTGGCCAGCAGAAAATATGGATATTGTTTTGACTAAAGGAGTTTAATTATATAAGATAAAACCAGTCTATAAATTAGGATAGAGATGAGTATGACACTTACAAGTCAGTATTTTTAAGCACAATGTCATAATTGTGCATAACTGTTGCCCTTTGCAAACACATTTTTTCATGAAAAAACTGTAAATCTCATAGAATCTTTAGAAATCTACTTTTGAATAGCACAGTTTATAAGGGTTTGGCATATACTGTAGCATTGCGGCGTCCACTACATGCAAAACCTCAACCAGAAAAAGAAACACAAAGCACATTAAAGTACTTTAAAAACACTGAATATTACCTGTTTTTAACCATTAAATTCTCTTATATATATATATATAAGGGAGAAAAAATTAATCACGTATCATAAAATAGTTTTTATTCCTGAGCTTTCAGCCACTGCCAGGGGTCTTCATCAGAGGATAATGCTTAGACTTACAAGAATTAAAGGCAATATATAGCAAAAAATTATATATACATGTCCGCCAGTGCTTTGGGGGCACTTGAAGGCCATGGTGTATCAGGAAAAGATACAAAACATAAATCATCTTAGGGAACGTATCACCAACGCCATTACAAGCATAACTCCAGCTGCTAATACATGTTCATCAGCAGTGGCGGACACGTATTGAAATGTGTTTTCAAAACAGTGGAAGTCATGTAAAGCATATTATATAAATAAAAATGGCTTTTCATAAAAAAAATATTTATTTTCCTATGTATGGAAACTTATGGCCCACCCTGTTTTTTTTTTTTTTTTTTTTTTTTTACAAATTTGAATGTTATTTGCTGCAACTATCTACTTCTCTGAATAAATGTCTAGTCTTTTAAACATGATATCACTATACCTAAAATATAATTAATATAGTATAATAGAACTCCTATTGTCTGTGTAGTCTGTTGTCATATCTGTCTTCTAAACAGAATGATCAGTTATTTACTCAGAAGGACCTTCTGTATTGAGACACATTGACAGCCCTGTGATAGGAATGAATTTAAAACAACACTCCTAATGGTAGGCAAGAGAGCCTTTTAGATAGATTTTACTATCATACATCTGTGAGTTAAAAATTTAAAAGCTAAATAAATGCAAGCATTTTGTCTATGGTAATAAGGTATTTTTGCTACATAATAGGTGTAAATGAAGGTAGCTGTTAGGATTGAGTAAATAATGTTTACTTTCTATTTTTACTGTTATGATGGTGATGTCATAATTGCCACTACTTTAGAGAGCTTGATCGCTACAACACTACATGTTGCTTGACATGACACATGGCATCACAGTGGTGATCTCATATACTGTAGGAACACTTTTCTGGGGCCTCATGTATAACGGCGTGTGTAGAATTCACACTATAACATGGTGTACAGACAAAAGCAGAAATGTGCTTACGCACAAAAAAATCCAGGTGCATAAATCTGTGCGAACGCCAACTTCCACGTTCTTCCTCTACATAAATCCCAGTCAGCGTGAAAAGTAACGCACGTGCACGTGCCTGCTGTCCTGCCCCAACTCCTCCCAGAATTACACCTCTGAGCCCATATGCTCAGCCTTCTGTGAAAAGACAATGGCAAAAGCACAGGACATAATAGAAGAATTTCAGCGAATACCAAGTGGAGGCAAGGAAAACTTACTATTTGTTGGTTTAAACAGTGATATAATCAACAAAAGGAAGTTGATCGAGTGACATAGAGTGTCGGAGAAGCTCGAAAATTCAAGTTCACAAAGTCGCACAGTGCCCGAAATAAAAAGAAGCGGCAGATATCAAAGTTGCCATGAAAAGGCGAGCCGTAGCCCACCGTCTTGAGTGTCATATGAAAGCTTATTAGGGTACAGAGAAAACAAAAATAGGCACACAGTGGGGAAAAAAGCACAAAATGTCAACTTTAATCTCGAAATTTCAACTTTAATCACGTAGTTTATTTTGTCATTAAAGTAGAACATCGTAAACTTCATCTTAAAATCGCTTAATTACTAGTTTCTCAAATCCCAACATAACTAAAGTAGCACGTTAAATGCTTTGTTTTGTATTTGATCTTCTCTGTGCTCTATGTGCACTACCTGCTTCTTAAACAGACTTTCTCTTCCTCCGAAAGGACACAGAATCCATTACATTCATAATATTACAGCTTTCTAAATAGTTAAAATACTGAAATGTATACGTGATATCATTTTCATGTTGATAGGAGTTAAAGCATGTTATTAAACATGGGAACACGGTGGCGCAGTGATAGTGACGAGCAGGCGCCTTTTCCACAGATTGTTCCTGCCTCCCACAAGATGCTTGCTGCGTGACCTTCGGTGAAATAATTTATTGCAGCAGTACTGTCTCTTTCAAACGTACTAACCCCCAATTCCTGTCCTTCCTTTTCTTTCTCCAAGTAATCAGTCTTCACACAATCAGCTCTGTAATAGATGTTAAGCCATCTGTAAGCTTAGAATGCCGATTCTTCAAAACTTTTAAGGAACATTGAAATATCTTCGTAGTACATGTTTAATTATTCTTATCCAATTGTCTTTCCACAGTGTTGCGCCAGCCCCAGCAAGAATACAGGGCGAGGCAGGAATAATCGGGGCGCCAGCTCGTCGCTAGCGCTGCGACACCGTGTCCTCACATGTTTAATCATTAACAATATAGATTATTTAAGCGACGTTAACATTTTATCTGTATAATGTAATAAACATATTTTGCTGCATTTCATCTTAAAAATGATATCGTCATCATATGTAAATACACGCTTTATAAAGTGGCTCAGGTTGTGCAATATTATAACTATCGCAAGTTTACAGTGATGGAATTGTACTTGTAAGTACAAACAGTTCTACAAGGAGCACTTGATGGATTGATTGAGTGCGTTTATAGTTCTTGGGGTGAAACTGTTTCTGAAGCGCGAGGTCCATACAGGAAAGGCTCTGAAGCGTTTTTCGGATGAGAGCAGTTCAAATAGCGAATGGCTGAGGCAGCGTGTGCTTGATTCTGTTTACCAATAATTCTCTTCCCGATCACCTGCTCCGAGTGGTGCAGTGAGTGTAACAACGCTAAAGCAGCTATGGTATTTGGAATAGTTTGGCCCTTCCGTGGACCATTATATTGTTACAGGTTAATTACAATCAGATGCCTTAAACTAATAAACAATATGCGGTTAATTTCAGTGTATTTATAAAGACGCGTCAGGGATGTGAATCTGAAAAAGAAAGGGAAACCGCACTGGAACAGTAGCACTGCTTTGACACTGGGCTACGCCAGTTTGCAAAATCGAGCGGATAACTTGCTTACATCCAGGGTTTGAGCTACGGTGAAAATGTGTGTGGCTTTACGCCAAGTCTAGGTTTTATACATTGCAATTTGAGCGTGGAAACGGGCTTACGCAACAGTTTTATACATGAGGCCCCTGGTCTTGAAAATCTTGGTAAAAGATTTGCCTTGTCAACTTTTGGTAAGTAATCTTCTGCTTTGTCTGACAGTTCTTCTAAAATACCCTTTAAATATCTCTGCCGCCCAATTCAAATTCTAGAATTCTCAGTTATGTATTGTAAAAAGTCTTTTTCTAAAATATATTTACCACTGTGGCAAATAGTATGTGATCATATTAATAATAAAATATTAACATTTAACAGTAATGATATTTATGCATTGAAAAATGTTTATAAAAAAATCATTGACAGTCTACATCATCAGTTATGCATTTCTAAATGATAATGTTTTTAATGGTAAGCTTTATGCTCATGATATAAACAATTTGATGTGTTCCAGGTCTTTCTCTTGAAGGTAAAAATAATTCCTTTGATTTATTATAAATTTAGAGAAATATATTTAAACAAGGGCGGCACGGTGGCGCAGTGGGTAGCGCTGCTGCCTCGCAGTTGGGAGACCTGGGGACCCGGGTTCGCTTCCCGGGTCCTCCCTGCGTGGAGTTTGCATGTTCTCCCCGTGTCTGCGTGGGTTTCCTCCGGGCGCTCCGGTTTCCTCCCACAGTCCAAAGACATGCTGGTTAGGTGGATTGGCAATTCTAAATTGGCCCTAGTGTGTGCTTGGTGTGTGGGTGTGTTTGTGTGTGTCCTGCGGTGGGTTGGCACCCTGCCCGGGATTGGTTCCTGCCTTGAGCCCTGTGTTGGCTGGGATTGGCTCCAGCAGACCCCCGTGACCCTGTGTTCGGATTCAGTGGGTTGGAAAATGGATGGATGGATGGATATTTAAACAAATGTTTCTCGCACTCTGAAACTGGGGTAGAACTCAGAATCGAACTGAACTAATACTGCAGTTAATGTGTCCAGTCTGTAAAATGTGGATAAAGCACTCATACTAAAAAAAATGAATTTTTTTTTTCAACAATGCAAACTTATGACTTATGCAAATGCTCTGGTTATAATATTAATAATGCAATTTTTTGTTATCAAAATACATAAATGTGCTAATAACCAAATGTGAAATTAAATTGTTACTGTGTTTGCAAAAAATCATAAGAAAGGCTATTATTAACATATACTGTATAATGTATAAACTGTATAGTGGTACTGAATAAACTAGGTGAACATATGTAATGTGAACTGACAATATAGAGATACTGTAGTCTATACACTCTATGTCATCACTGAATTCTAGGGTACTGAAATGCAGAAAATAATATGCTTTCAAACTCAGCATTTTAACAACATTGGGTAAACTATATACTGTTAATTATCCAAGAGGGACAAATAAAACCAAAGTGAAGCATAGCAATAAGAAGGTGTGCTTCATTATATCACCAAAAAAGTCTAATTTCATTTATCGTGTTTGTTTTTACACACTGTGCAGCTTGCTGAGGACTTACTTATTTGTCTAGTGTGCGTTTCCGTCTTAATACCAGGATTGTCTATTTGGTCCACTCGGTTTCTCACAACACATACAGTATGTGGCAGGTCTTAGAAATAATGCATGTTTTCCCCACTGTTTTGTATTATTCTTTTGGTTTCCTTTACTATTCTGGAAACTGTAACAGATTATGCATGCTGTTAATGCAATTTATATTGTATTAATTTTTAATAAAGTGATATTTATAATTCTCTATTCTTAAAGCTGCTAACACCTGTTTTGTGTTAATATTATTTGGAAGATTGTAGAAAACACATTTTGGTTGTCAACTCTGTCACAAAATACACTATTAAGAGCTTTAAAAATCTTTAGTTTCATTACATTGAAATCTTACTTTGTTGTATTTCACGCAGACTTACACCTTTATCAGGCCCTGACCAAAGTATGCATACAATTTTTTATTGAATTGTTGTTAGATTTCTTTTGTACAATATTTGCCAAATTATTCATATGAATTAATTTTAAAAGTGTCTGTTAATAAACTTATTGTAATGTGGGTTAATTTATTTTGTTTAAACTTTCCTGCCATCAGAAACTTTATGAGATAAGAATAAAGGTACTTATACTAATATCTTTCACTTAGTAATCCTGACCAGTATCAGTTACCTCAGCTCTTCTTTGAAATAAAGCGTATTTCTCTCACTTCTGTTGTGAAATTACACACTTATCTGAATATGCCCAACAAAACAAAGAAGCCTGATTTACATGCCTACAGTCCCCTCAGATGTCCCAATGATCTTGAGTTTCTTCACTGAATGTTTTAACCTAATCCCATTATCATTCTAGCGCTTGCCACTGATGCACCTTACTAGCTGACCAGCTGTTCCTGCTGCTAGTAACAATGTCTGATGTGTTCAGATCACTGGGTTCCTGTACTTGCCACAGAAAGGAGACAGCACTTCCACTGGGGATAGCCACGTGTCTGCCTGTCAGCAATGGCACTGAGTCAAGTAATAAGTTCCCGCATGGCATATGGTGTCTAGCTTCATACAACATGCAAAAGTATTCTTTTTTTTGCGATTATGCAGAGTGATCATTTTTTTCTTCCCAAACAAAAGGTTGGTTCCACACCCTCATATTCATACCCAAAGGCTACAGTCTTTTTTTCCAAATTGTTAAAATGTAAAAAAGAAAAATTGTATAAATATATGGAACAAGCCTATATAATAGAAATGTCATGTTTGTGGTTTTTTTAAACTTTTGTTTTATTTTTTAAACATCTACATGCTGACGTGTGACTTTAGGGTATTGTTACACATTACTGCATATTTGTTTCTCAATGTGAAAATTGCAGGATATGTTTTTAGGTTTAATACATGAACAAATTTATTGCTTTACTGTAGGTATTCCTGTAGAGAAATTGTCTATTGGTGACATCAAGTATTTTGTTAAACTACTGTCATTTTAAAAGTATTAACATAACTTGAAAATAAATGTAATATTGTTTATATACATGTTTTTATATATGTGTGTGTGTATATATATATATATATATATATATATACACACACATACACACAGTATAAAACAATATACACACACACACAGTATATATACTTGATACACACATATATTTTAAAATGCACTATTGTTAAAAGGGCATGTTTATTGTAATGAAGTGTATGAGCCAAAAGAATAAAATCTGTACATTGAAACTCTAAATAATACCCTATAAATATAGTTCTTGGAAAAAAAATTCACAGATTAGCCAGATTTTAAGCTTTTTCGTTATAAGGATAAAGGTATCAAGATTTTTGCTTATAGACTTAATCTTACACTCACCTAAAAGTCATATTTTCTATAATTGACATGATTATTAAAGCATGTGAAGAATTACACAAGATTCATCTTTATTCAGTCCTGGATAAAGACACAGATCAGGAGATATTAAGGACAGTATTAGATTCTTTTATTAAAACCCCGTAAATTACATAAATTGGCAAAAAATTGCTTTCAACGCCTTTAATTATCCCATTTTGTTGGATACTGACATCGTTAACTCATTCAGAGTCTTCATTTGAAGTGCCTGCTTTTTTGGCTTATGTACTTTGCGATCTAAAGGAAATGTGAAATTGATGGTATCAATAATAGTTTTTTTTTGTTTGTTTTTTTTAAAGGGAAACTGAAACTGGCCGATAGTTTTTATTTATTTTTGTAATTATTCTTTCTAATAGTAAAATAATACCATCTCTTATCACTTGCATGTTTATAATTATAAGTGTATGTTTACTATTTTAAATATATGCCAGATCTGTTTGTGTATATGTATGTACAGTATATATATATATATATATATATATATATATATATATATATATATATATATTTTGGGAGGGGGTGGAATATATTGCAAATACAGATATTTTCTTAAGTACAGTTAATTTTTTCAGAGTACATACAAATAGAGCCTTGAACTTTACCTGCATGTTCCAGTTCAGTGGGAACTGTTTCATCATTGTCATATAAGGTTTAATGATCTTTTTACAGCTTTATCCAAGTTGGACACCAAAATCATATTCCTCCACTCCCTTTGAAATTGTGCATTACCTCCTGTGTTCCCAAATATGTATGTGTAAGGATGATTGGTTATGCTCTACTGGCCCAGTACGACAGTGAGTATGAGGTTGAAATGGCCATGAGAAGGACTGCAGTCCTATTCAGGGTTGGTATTTGCCTTGTTCCCAGTATTGCTGGTATAGGCTTGATGTTATGTTTTCATTTTAAATGGGAGTACATAGCAAGGTGTCTAACAGGTTATTGAAGATTTGGCCAAAGTTATGAATTAGCAGATTATGTAGACAATTACTATAGTTAATCAGATTCACAATTAGAGCTTTTGTAATTACTTTTTTTTGTTGCATAGAATGATGAAGCAAACCATTGCAGAGCACATTTGTTTATATCTTGGCATGCTTGGGTCACAGATTTGCACAGAAACACAGGAGGTTGTAGAGACAGGAACTTTATTCAAACACTGAAAACAAACATATGTCTCTTTTTCAAAAGTTTAAACGTGCTCCTTGACAAGACAGAGATGACAGTTCCGTCTCACAATTAAAAGAATGCAAACATATCTTCCTCTTCAAAGGAGTGCAAGTCAGGAACAGGGAAGGTCAGAGAGAGAGAGAGAGAAGCAAACAATCAAAAACTGACAGGTGCTGTTCAGACTTTTAAGTATGCGAAGTACCGCACGGATCGCGAGATAGATCGGCCGCAAGTAAGCCCAGCAAGCAAGGGAGCAATGTGAAGGTAGTCTTTCAGCGTTTTTTAACCTGTAGGGGTGCGATCAGCCCCCTAGCTCACAACATGTACCAACTAAAATATGGAAAGTTATACAAATCATCCAACAGAGTAGTAACAGTTATTGTCACTTGTCTTCAAAATATAAATGGCAAAATACAAAAATACTATAAACATATTGTAACATTTAAGATAAAAACATGAAAAACATTTGCGAAGTTCCACCATGGTCAATACACTTTGCCCAAATCAGAATTTAGCATAAATATTGTATATCACAGAATATATCTCAAAAAGTTATATAATGTCTGCCTTAGCTTAAAGTTAAAATTCATATATAAATGTAAAAGGTAAATTTAAAAAAATGATGGTATGTGCAGTTATTATGCCTGGTCCAAACAAAGTAATCACACATGTTCCTATGGGACTCAATAATAATGTACATGCACTGTGTAATGTTTTTTTTAGCTTGAAGCCATAGCATTAGATTAGGTTAAAGAACATTAAAATGGAGGATGAATGTTTAATAGTTTTTATTTCATGACTTGTATACAAAGTAATTTCAACATGACATGCCACCATATGGCTTTAAAATTTGATTTAGGAAGTTCAGAAAACAAAGAAGTAGATAGATACTACATATTAACTATTAAGCAGATAGCAAAATGCTAGCTAAATGTCATGGCAGGCATGTAATGTTTAAAGTGTAAAGTCAAGGCAGTTTTAAATTATCTTGGGTTAACTCTGGGCCTGTTACTTGGAGTTAGAATGTTATACAGTATGAGTGTGCTCATTTAGGTTAATTTACCTGTTCTCTCACTTGTGTATATGTTTAAGTTGCCTTTTAAATGACAACATGAGGCCATCTGTGTTATCTGACGTTTTCTGTTCAGTTTCATTGGTAGGTTTGACTTCGCAATGTTAATTAGTGTTATTCTGTTTATATCGGCTCATTAGCTTAGCACTGCTCAAAAGCCTTGCATCTGTAGACGAGATTAAATAAAGCACTTACCTGCGTCATACTCCTTTCTAAAGGCCTGCCTCAAGTTTCCTCTAACCTATATAAATTACACTAGTAATTAAGTCTCAGAGTAGGTATCTTCCTCCTTCAAATGTACTGTGCAATTTGTCAAACCTGTTTTTACCATTTTTAACAAGGCAGTGATGACATTTATATATTAAAACTTCACTTATAAAGGTTGATGTACATAGATATAAACATTGTTGTTTGAGCTCTTTGGGTTATTTTAGATTATGATAGTAGGTATTATTTACCTGAATTTCTTTATTGGCCAGTTCCACTGGAGATTCTATTTAAATGTGAATTTATTTGATTTTGCAATAATGTTTCAGAGGACACACATATTTTCCTCAAGTACAGATAAGAGCATCAGGTGAGCATATCTGTGGAAAAGATAGTAAAATGTGTAAAATATCCATCCATCCATTTTCCAACCCGTTGAATCCGAACACAGGGTCACGGGGGTCCGCTGGAGCCAATCCCAGCCAACACAGGGCGCAAGGCAGGGAACCAATCCTGGGCAGGGCGCCAACCCATGTGTAAAATATGAACACCATAAATTCAAGATTTATAATGAAGGCAGTTTCACAAAGAAATCTCAGTATGGCTGATTACAAATTATGTAACATATTATCACGTGTTGTATTTGTTTTCCTTTTTTAGTTTCCCAAGCTGAACACACTGACTTTAAGAGTTACTTTAGTGGCATGCTGATGAATTTATATTGTCAGATTTTCTAACTTGTTGCTACAGTGACTCAGCAATGTGAAAAAAACACATACATAAAAATAAAAAGTTAGCTAATAGTGATTGAAGCACTTCAGTGAATCCAGACTCTGTAAATCCCTGGCCTGCTTTTAGTAATTAGTATCTAGCCAGCCATTCCATCTGTTCTTCAAGGCCTATTTAATTAACAAACTTTTCTTCTCAAGTCCTTTACATTGCGGCAGCCTGTTAGTGTTTTCAAGTTATTGAAATGGATTTTCATGCTGGCTTTTTTTTTTTCTTTTTCAAATTGATTGGCTCTGTTTTCCTTTGTCTCAGTACTGCAGCTGTGTTAATTAGTGAATCCTACCTCATGTACTTAGCACTTACCACTTTAAGAATGCTTTAAATCGGATTCTTTTGGCACAGTCACTGCAGTAGCTTCTTAAGCCTCAATGCAAGTACGCATGGGTTTTTGAATTGATGCAGAATATTATTTGTTATTGGTAGTCTACTGTAGAAGAATGAACTATACAGAGAATCCGATCACTGCAGAATCTCACTCCCTCCAACCTTGCTGAACATAATCAGGAGTACTGACTACTTACAGTAACATGTGAGACCTGTAAACGAGGAAGCAACTTATCTTTGATTAAACAAATGCAATTGGGAGTCAGATGTGGACTTTGAATTGTGCTTTCTAAACAGTTAATATAAATTGACTTGCCCCAATATAATTAAAGACCATAAGGATGACGTCATATATAAAATGTGATACTTTGTACAAAATCATAATATTTAAGCGCACCCACACACACACACACATATATATATATGTATATGTATATATACATACACACACACACACAATTTATGTGTATGTGTGTGTAATTTAGTCACTAGCCATTTGTTTCTAGAATTTGATTTGTGTTGTTATTTTAAACAAAAATTAGTTAATTATGTATTAGTTACACATTGATAGCACTTTAAACAGTTCAAAGGCATCAGCAGCTTCTCACACTCCTCCTTTTTTGTTCTGGTGTAACAAGGACATCCTTGTAATGAGCATTAGCATTTTTTGTAAAAAATGGAACACGGTGCCGCCTTTGCATAGATTGTTAAAAAGATTAAAGTGTGCATCATGCTTTTTTATTCTTTACAAAATGCTCCCTTTGATGTGATAATACTTTTTATGTTTTCAGTGATCACCCATTGTTTTAGCAGTGGAAGTGTGTCTGCTGTGCATGGATGTGTTACGAATATTGTAGTTTAACATTGCCTGGGGAGTTTAATGTCGTCTTGACAAAAAGCATAAGGATCTTCAGCAACAGGAAATTAAATGCTATTGTGCAGGAGTGAGTGCATTTTAAATGGAAAAAATAACAAATAAATGTGTTAGATCACTGTAGCTGATGTAGATCTTCAATAGGAGAATTTATTTGACTTTCTCGCACACCAGTTTCTCCCATCGTTCTAACAATAATGCATTGTGTTTGGAAAGAGATAGATCAAATAGCTGATTTGTTCAATGCTGATTGCTCATAAATTTGAACTGATATCATTTTGCTACGTAACAGTTAATGTAGATTTGGGCACTTTTTATACTGGAGTGTGTCCTAAATTCAATGCAAGATTTAATGAAGAAAAACTCTAATAATGCTGGATGCCTGACTTTGACCATTCCACCATTATTTTATGCATATGATTAAATATTTTATAACTCATTTTTATGTGGGCAAGTGTGGACTAATCTTCAGGTAAATTTTAAAAATGTATTGTTTGAACACTTACAAATGAAAACACAATTTTCAAATAAATAATTTAGACATGGTGAATATAAATGTAAAATTTATTATTTCAATAATTTTCAGTTTTATTGTCCCTTAAAGAAAAGGGACAGATTATCACAAAACATGTGACTGCATTATTTGTAGGTGTTTGTGAACCGTTTCCTTGGACTGTTGGAAACCTGGGTAATGTTCTTAACCTGATCTCTGACTGTTGTGTGTGAATTCTACCCAAGTTCCAGTGTCCAGGTTCTTTGGTATTCTGTCACACCCGAAAAGCATGCAGATTTCTTGGTGACTATAAATTGACTTTGTTCTTTTTTATGTATATAAAAATAAAATTTGCCTCCTATGATCAAGTAATGGATAAAGTGGGTTCGCAAAATGGATGGATAGACCTTCTTTACATGATTTGTCTACTGAAACCTCATCTATGTATCCTTTACCTTCCAAAACCATAATGAAGTGCCAGAGCAGGAAATGTGATTAATTTTTTTTAAGTTTAATATTAATTAATAAAATTATTTCATATGTTGTTTAGAAGTTAGTTATGTAGCAGTTTGCTTTTTTTCTTTTGTTACATGTGACACAAATATAAAAATATGTGTCTGTATATTGCATTTGCCCTGTATAAGGCCCATAAATGTATCTTGGGGCTCTTAAAAATATTATTAAAGGTATATATACTACTCAAAATACACTGTAAAGCTTCTATAAACAGGTTAATTATTACACAGTTACTTTCATATCACATGCACCTTTTAGCCTTTCTACAAGTTATACTTTGCTTGCTTCTGCTGTTGTTGTTATTATTGCAGAATCATCCACCAACTCATACATTTCTTCCACGTCTGCTCCTTCCTTTTCATCATTATAGGCCCCATAGTCCACCCCAGAAGATTCCCATGAAAGGTACACCCCAGTCCTGAATGGTGTGCTAGTCCATCACAGGATACAATGACTAAGTGTACAATTATCTCAAGATGTCATTGGGATGTTAGACTGTGGAGAAAGGTTGGATTGGTAATTCAGCTCAAATGTCTGGGGATGTAAAGCAGTAGGTATAACTGCAAACTTATTACAAAATTAAAGAACTTTTTTTCTGTTGGTTTAGAACTAGAGATCCTGGCAGCATGTAATTCAAAATTCAATTGACTTCAGAGGATAACAGTTTTGAGTCATTGCTTTTCCTGGATGTTTTGACTAAGAAGAATATATAGTATGGTTTTGATTGATTTTAAAATAGTTTATTTTTCTTTCACAGTTCTCTAACAAGACAAGCCGCTAAAAGGCTTAGCCAAGAATATAAGTCCATATACCAAGGAAAGGCCGCTGTGTAGCTTAATTATGTGGCTTTACAGAGGTCTTAATTTTAACGAGTTTTAAAGTACATTGTCTTGAAACCCATAAAAGACATACTGTCTGCAGCGAATGAATAGGCTTCATGCAGGCAGATTGAGCAGAGCTGGGGTCTTTATTAACCCTAGAATGACTAGCTAATGTGATTGAAGTATAGCCACCTGGCAGGGAGATTTTACAGTCAGCTGCCACTGAAGGCCTCGAATGGAGAGGACCAGGTGTTCTGATTTGGCCGCATAATTGTTGCCATGTAATAGCCCGCCTGACTGCACAGTATGGCTTGGGGCGAGGATTAAAAGGCTGTTGCCAACACAGCAGTCCATTCTGTATCTTCCTTTCTTTTTCCTCATTTTTTCTTTCTTTTTTTCTGTCACTCTTTCCCTTGAATCCAATCTCTGAGTATCACAATATCTATAATCAACTTAGGGAAAGTGTGTAATTCTCAATCAGCTTGTTGCTCTCATAATGTGTTTTGGGTGAATGAAATTGGGTTGAGCAATGGTATGTCCTAAATAAAGCTTGGCTGAGAACTATTGCTGAATATTTATGCTTAAGATTTGAATTCCATCTGCTAAGGAGTTCTGCAATTCCAATTACAATAAAGGGTAGCAGATGCTGTTTCAACCATGTTTTCAGTTATATTATAAACTGGAGCTTTGCAACATGGCAGATTTCTGTGTCTTTGTATTTAAACAAAGCCTTTAGACAGCAAAAGTTACTAAGGTTAAGTTGGCATGTCAATGCTTAATATGTCACTACTGTAAATTGTTCATGTGCAATAAAATCTAGAACTGTTACGTTATTTATATTTGTTAATGACAAGATATTTTACATCCTAATTTTTGTAATTTGAAGAAAATATCTGGATTGCTTTTCTTTCCTATTGGATTTTTCTTTCTGTTAAATGTAGGTTTTTACTATGTCTCTTCCAAAATATTTCAAATGTATGCAAAGAATTTTGTTAATACTAGAAATTTATGTCTGCTCAGTCATGGTATTCATCCTTCTGTAAGTTATTGCCAAGATGACCTTAAACTTTAAAATGCTCAGATTGCAATAATTATTAACGTTTGAAGGCTGCTTGTGCATAGTCCTGTTTTTTTAAACAACCTCTTATAAAGGTCTGAGCCATACATTTTGGTTTCAGTCATTAGATATAATAGATGCTACTACTTTTTTTTTTTTTTGTTTCTAGTTATTATTTTTCTGTTCCCATCAAGGCAGATAATTTTAAATAATAGTTTGTCCTTGCTTTTAAATCAAGACTACAAATCATAGAAATTGTTAAAGTTTTTGTGTGAATATTTTATTCTGTTGTGAATTATTTGATGGGAAGCATATAAAATATTATCATGACTGAGAAATGTTTAATCTAAAGACAGGCAAAGTAAAATAAATAACCATATTTGCATACCTTTGTTTTTGCTGAAATATTAACATTAGTACTCTAGATATCTGTCTTATGCATTATATTTTCTCTCCTTGAAATTATTTTTCACAGCAGGATTGTAAATTAAGACAAAAAAAAACAAAGCATTCCTATGGCCTAAATGCTACCAGGGATCCCTCAGCCATCTGAACCTGATTATTATTGCTAAGCAGACATGTGCTATTAACAGCAACATGTTGATAGAGGACTTCCTTCACACTCAGTCAGGGCCAAAGGGTTCTATGAGCTATCACACCTTTCAGAGCCATTGGTTAGGATTAGTGAAGAGAAAAAATTAAACTTGATGGTTATATACATTTTAATCAATTACTTTGTTATCCATATTAGATTAATACCTGTAGCTTAAAAGTAAACTATATGTTTTTAAGCAATTTATGAATATTTATATAAATACATAAAACCAAGGAAATGATTCAAGAAATGAATATTTTCCTCAGTTTTCTAAATTATTTTGAAACCTCGCCCACAGTTGGACATTTTATGCAAGCTGCACCCTGTGATGATATACATGAATCCATCAGTAGTTTTCTCAAAAAATGTCATATTACAGGGTAAAGGAGGCAGGATAAATTACATGTGTTGGATGTAATTATAAAATCAGAAACAAAATTACTGGTACTTAATTTATGGCTCTGTAGTAGAAAAGAATAACTACATTTTTATGTGTCACAGGCATTCCTTTTTACACAAAAAATATCAGTAATACATTAAGATGAATTAACTGACTGTAAAACAGTGTACTACATTATTACAAATTACGAGAATTGTTAATCAATTTTTACATTAGATAATCTTTATATTTTACATATTTTTTAACACGTTAGATCAGTGATTTTTAAGGGCACACTGTGGCTGGAGGTTTTTGTCCCAAGTAACATGTTTTTAATTGACCTTCAGCCTTAATGAAGCAATCCATTATTTTCCAGTTTCTGTGATTTCTGTCATTCCAAAAATTACAAAACTGGGCTTGCTAAATTTTCTTTGGAATTTAGAAAGCATTAATGTGTGATGTGTGAGGACAATTTGGTGTTTTTTCTTCAAATTAAAGATTTTCATCAGCATCACCGTCACGATTTTCATTTGTTTTTTTCAGGGTTTCTGGTTATTTAGGCTGTTATTTACTAATGAGCATGCTGGTGGGCATCACACTAAGGTAGCCAGCCTTGCAGCATTCATTGCTGTGTCTACTCAACTTGTCATTAATTGTCATTATTAGAAGACAATTAAGGAAGCAAATGCCACAGAAAATGCCTGAATTAATAGGAAATTGACAAAAGTGAGGTTTTAAACCAATAGAAAAAATACAAACATTTCTTAATTTCTTAAAATTATTATTCTCCCAGTACTTTCTGATATGAAATAATTTGAAAAAAGACTAGCTAATTAAATAACTAATTATGAAACTGGTTGGAACAAAAACTGCAAATGTGGGAGGTCCCAGAGAATAAATTTGAGAAGCACTGCATTAGGTAGTTACATAAATATAACCACCATTCACTATCTGATATAAATTAGAAATTAGTATCTATGTAAAGGACTTTTAATAAAAAAAAGGATAAAAAGTACAGAAAAGCTTTGAAATGTGCCTGTTGCTATAAATTTAATTACACATACCAGCTACTAGTGGTATAAGACTAGGCTTGCTGAGTGAAAAGTCCTGCAGGAGCTGTCTTCAGCACCAGTTTAATGGCTTATGCCTGCTAACATCATACACGTGCATGAATTTTTAACTTTGAAATTTCAAAGCATTTTTCCCTACACTATTCCAGGATTTTCTCAATAATGAAAAATAAAAAGTAATTCTGCATTTTCTTTTTCATTATTTTTTGTAGGATTCTGTTATTTTTTAGATCTTTGGTTTCACTAGAATATTTATATTTATAAGTGTAAAAAACTTTAAATGTTATTCTTAGTTTTATATGATATATAGTTACACTGTCTTACAGCTCACTTTTTTAGGGCATGCTGTTTGATGTAATATTTGCACTAGTGATGTAATGCCTTATCCTTTGGAAAATTCCATGCTAAAAATAATATTTTAAACCACACCAAATCATGATAATAATTAATAGCAGTTTGTATTTCACAAGAATCATGCTTTCTTAAGTTGGTAAATAGTACACAAATATCTTTTATTGTACAATAAATTGTTTTCATCTGTTAATTTTTTTTTGTGGATCCCTTAAAAATAAGAGATTTAAAGATTTGCAGACAGCTAATTATTGTTTGACATACGCTTCATAATATGCAGCAAAATCTTAAATAAATATTTTCTTTAATAGTTCTTAATACTAAGTAGAATTTCTCTCCAGTGACTTCGTCAACTTGTTACTTGCTTACTAACATACAGTATTTCTGCATCAGATTACTTGCTTGTAATAATGTGAAAATTAGGTATATACTTTGCATAAACCAGCCTTTCTCCTAAGTCTTAAGGTAATATACTGTAATTTGTTTTTTCAACTATATCTAGGTATGAAAGGCTATTACATATATACTGGATATTTTAATATGGAATATTCCTTGTCTTCTTTGCATTGTTTAATTGCTCACCAAATATTGTATATCTGCTATTTGATTCTTTCGGTAAACTTAATTTCTCCTGTATTGTCAGGATGAAATTTGCATATGTGTAACTTCACTGTTTTGAATTATACTTTAACAACTATTGATTTAAACAGTTAATTCAGGCCTCAGCAGCACACAATCTTTAATAGCGTTTATTCTGCAACTTCTATCACAAGGTCGCCATTTTAACTGTGTTATATAAAATGTGCAATATATATATATATATATTTTTAATATATTTTATTAATTTTTATTGTAATCATTCCATACAAATAGATCAATTTATAACCAAACAAATTAAAGACAAATCAAACCCCTCCCCTGAGAAGGAGAGCTTAGCTAAAGGAAAATTGCTTAGGGCTTTTTAATAAGACAACATTAAGCAAAGGAAAGGGAGAAATAAATATATATGTAAATAAGAGATGGAGAAGGGAATTAAATGTGGTAATAGTTATTTCTCTTATTCTAAAATAATATTGATCAGATCCTGCCAGGTTTTGAAAAAATTTTGTACAGATCCTCTAACTGAGAATTAGATTTTTTCCAATTTCAAATAATATAAAACATCGGTTTCCTACTGACTTATCAGAGGAGAGTTAGGATTCTTCCAATTTAACAGAATAAGTCTGCGTGCCAAAAGTGTAGTGAATGCAATCACCGTTTGCTTGTCCTTCTCCACTTCAAGTCCATCTGGAAGAACACCGAACACAGCTGTTAGTGGGTTAGGAGGGATTGTGACCCCAAGGTTGTCTGAAAGGCACTTGAAAATTTTTGTCCAAAATGATGTTAATTTGGTGCAGGCCCAGAACATGTGACCCAGTGAGGCAGGAGCTTGGTTGCAGCGTTCGCAGGTTGGATCTTGCCCTGGAAACATTTTGGACAGTTTTAAGCGAGACAGATGAGCTCGATACATAATTTTTAGTTGAATAATTGTATGCTTTGCACGTATGGAGCTCGAGTGAATTCTCTGCTTTGCTACCTTCCACTCCTTTTCTGATATATTGATTAAGAGATCTTCTTCCCACTGTCCTCTTGGATCTTTGAAAGGTAGGGACTCTAATAGGATTTTATATAATGCGGAAATGGTGTTTAATTCCTCGGCATTGAGCAGTATTTTTTTCCAGCATTGTGGAGGGTGCGAGGTGGGGAAAATCGGGCAATTTCTGTTTAACAAAATTACACAAGATAGTGAAAGAAATGTGTAGCTGGGAGGTTGAATTTTGAATGTAATTGTTCAAAAGATGTAAATTTGTTGTCTATATAAAGATCTCTGAGCATTTTAATCCCAAAAATGTGTAATATATTAATACCCTGTAACTAAGACAAACATATAGTCAGTAAATCTTAGAAAAACTAACAGTTAAATGTATTTATTTACAAAGTCCTCCACAGAGTTCCTGCTCTTCTTCAAAAGACTTGTCAGTGTTACATACTGTACTTGAAAAAGATACTGGATGTTCCATGACAGAGTTTTTTCTTAGGTTTGTAGCACTTGTGTCTTTGCTGTACATAGGCCTTTTGTTAATATTACTGTTCATTTCTGTTATGACTTTATTCAAGCAAGAAGATTGTACAAAATATTAATATTTAGTAATGGATCTTTTAAAATTGCATACATTTGTCTTTTACAGTTTAGATGTTGTATTTGTGGGAAGCTCACATCTTCTGAAAAGAGGTACTTTTATTTTATCATCTCAGCTAATTAAAAATACTTATACACACACATCAAAGTGGTTGATGAAAGTCTGAAACACTTAGGCAAAATAGGCCTTAGCTTGACTTTTAATGCTGTTGCAACTTGTTGAAAGAAACAGTTTTTATGGCACAGTAAGGCAGCACATTATCCAAAAACATTTCTCTTCACCGACAGTGAAAACATGGAAGTTTCTTGTCTGTGGCTAAGTTTTAGGGTCTTTAGCTATTCTTAGGTGACTTGATTGGAAAAGGTCTGAGGTCTGAATGGCAATGCTGAGTGGCAGAAACAGAGACTATGTCATTGAAAAATGCAGTCTGCATGGTATGGTAGCTCCTCTTTTTCAAACATTATTTGTAAAAATGAGGCAATAAAAAGTGTAGTTATTCTGTACAGGTTGCTTCTGGTTATCTTTAGTTATACAGTTATTTTGTTAAACTTTTTACAAATAACTACTGTGTAACTAAAGATATTTATACATTTGAAGGGAACCTTGAATTCAAATTAGAAATCAGACCAAAAATACTACTCATATAGCATCTGACATTAAGTAAAATGCTTTTTCTGGTATATATTAAATACTTTTATGGGTGTGAATAAATGTAAGCTAAACGTATATGCAAATATAACAACAAGGTTGTATGCCTGCACAGCCACATAAAATCATAATTCACAATAATTTATTGATTATTTTTGCTGATAATTACAAATGGGTCTTAGCAACAGTTATATTTCCGAATTTTTAAAAAGACAGAAGTAGAAAATAATAAACCATACATATTAATCCATCCATTTTCCAACCCGCTGAATCCGAACACAGGGTCACGGGGGTCTGCTGGAGCCCATCCCAGCCAACACAGGGCACAAGGCAGGAACCAATTCCGGGCAGCGTGCCAACCCACCGCAGGACACACACAAACACACCCACACACCAAGCACACCCTAGGGCCAATTTAGAATCACCAATCCACCTAACCTGCATGTCTTTGGACTGTGGGAGGAAACCAGAGCGCCTGGAGGAAACCCACGCAGACACGGGGAGAACATGCAAACTCCACGCAGGGAGGACCTGGGAAGCGAACCCAGGTCCCCAGGTCTCCCAACTGCGAGGCAGCAGCGCTACCCACTGCGCCACCGTGCCGCCCATACATATTAATGTATTTACTAACTCATGATTTATGCATTTTTCCCTCGTAATTCAGTTTCATTAAATCCCACCATTTTTAAGTTACAATTAGATAAATAAAGGAATTTTGACTGTACGTTAAGCATATGCTTTAAGCGAAGTTGTTTTAATGCAGTGAATAGAATATTAGTAGTGAAATTACTATTTATTCAGTAGTATAGTCTGTTGAGTTTCTAAAGGTGTTCACTGTTTTTCATTTTGCAGATAGTACATTATATTTCTAAATAGCTATTGTTATAATTTGTTTACAAAGTGAAATGATGTCAGAGGTTTATTTTGCTGCTAAGGGCTCATTTATAAAAACAAGTAATTGAGAACAGTGGATGTCAGTAGTAAATGATGAAGGAAGCCAGTCCCATGAGATTCAATTAACCTCTTCTTACTCTTTTGCCCAAGGTCTGTGTGGAAAAGCTAATTAGGAGACTTGTTAAAGTTGGTATATCTTGTCAGCATTTTAGTACGATTATAAACTGTAATAAAGCTCATGGGGGATTACTACACTGGTGCATGTTCCCTCCCCATTACTTTTCTTCTCCTGTTCTAAGTCCTTGTAGGGAACACACAGTCTATACAACAAGAGAGATAATTAGAAGTCATGACTATTGGCAGCTGCATATTCAGTACTCTGATAAAATGGAATAGATACATTGTTATACTGATCTCAGTGGAAGGATGATCTAGGGATTTCTCTTCTGTAATCATGAAGGCAAAATCACTAGTGCTTTCTTTTCCAATCCTTCCGCTGGAATGAGCTTTTACATGTGGGTCGTGCATGACAACAGGTCCCTTTCACACATGCCTGAGATTTCTAATCAACACCTGCTTTTCCAGAAAAGATAGCTTGTAGGTACTCGTGCTTGACACCTTGTCAGCTGCAAGGCAGATAAAGTGTTAGTACTTGTTTACTGCATCTTGTTTGTGATGATAGTTTCATTGGCAAATTTATTTTAAATGTACTGTTTCATTTGAGTATTCACCATAAACTAATTTTTGTCAATACAGTTATGTTTTCATAGGGTTGTGTGTGTCAAATAGATCTTTGTATTAACAAAAATTAAATACATGTGATTAACTGCATGGCTACCAGAAACACTTGGTTATTTAATGTATAAATGCTCCAAAACATTCTGCTATGGAATGGGAGAAGGTTTAATAAAGAATAGTTATAAAGGTTTCCAATTGCTGGATACTAATCCCAGTCTCCCAAACCCAATTGAAATGTAAAGGACAAGGATATATAGGTTGCCTATTAATTTATTTTAGTCTTTTAATGTTTAAAAATATGATTGCTCTTTGTGATATTTTATCCTTAACATTGTAGTTGTTATACAAAAGATACACTTTTTTATATTGTTTATGCAGCATAAATTCTGCTCTATTATAACATCTACTTGTAATGTCTTCCTTAATGGATATAATTTGCATACTTGTTGTTCATGCCTTCTTTTCCTGTTCAACCATATTTGAAATAATAAATAGGTTTTTGTCTGAATATGTTTCCCCAGAAATTATTTAATGAAAAATTTTATCTTTTATTGACATTATAAATTTAGACAACGTCCTCACTTTTTTGCTCTTATGGGATATTTAGGCCTGCTCAGTTGAACCAAAGTTTATTTTTGTGTTATTATTCATAGCACACAGGAATGATAAAAAGGTGGAAGGCCTCCAAAACAGGGACAAAGAGTAGGTCAGACACTTTACTACCCTGTCCAGATGTGGTTCACTGCACTGGCCAAATGGGATTTTGTCTTCAAAAGTGCTAACACAATGGAAACAACCCAAAACATATTCAGAATTCTCCACAAGTGAAGGGATTATCAGTGACCAACTCCCAATATAAAATCCAGTAATTGAAATTCAAATGCTAACAAAATTTCCGTCAAACCCAATAAAATCAAAATATTGGCAATTCTCATATTACAAAAGTCTCCTCCACCAAAGCACAGTCAAATGAACTGCAGGGTACTCACTTTCCCAGTCTGTCTTTCTAGGGTGAGGCCAATTTCTTAGTGGTGATGTAGTGGTGGGTCCACACACAGAACACAAGGAACATCAGAGAACAAGATTACTCACATAGAAAATAAATTATATATATATATATATATATATATATATATATATATATATATATATATATATATATACAAAATAACATTGATCGAGAAGATTATGTGTTAGATTATATATAACAATTGCTTTTCTACAGGTTGACAAAAGCACACCAACGAATCATCCCCTTACTGTACAACAATTCCAATTTAAATAAATAAATAAAATGACAATATGACCAAACACATTACTGTTGAAATAATACAAGGATAATTTAAAAAGATCTTTGGAGTATGTCTCAATAACAGTTCTGACAGTTCTGCAAGATATAAGTTTGTAATGAAAACAACTATTTGTTATGCAGATATTATTAAAGCCTTGTTCTTATACTAAGAGCTCTTTACGCAGCAGTTTTTAATAAAATTATTTAGTAGAATGGTCTTTATGCTTCTCTTTTGAAGACTTTTTCAGTTTATGACAAGTGGTGGGTCACTTCTAGCACTTTATGTCTTCGCTTATTTTCAATAAGGTTATTATAACTACACACACACACCCACCATTTGCATAGATGATACTACGAGGAAAAATCCCTTACAGAAAAGACAATAAATAGAATATGTTATTTTACTGTTATCGAAGAGGCTTTGTAATTACTTGCGTGATTTCTAGCTTATATTGAAAAAGAAAAAAAATAATGTAAATTTTAAGGAACTAAAATTTGAACCATTGGAACACTAGCCACTTAATAGATCTCCATTGTAACAATGCTGTATATATCACAACAATGCTTGGAAGCTAACTTTCTCTAAAAAAATTTTTTTTTTTTTTGCAGTACATGATCCTCCTTTTATAAATTGCGTTGGAATCACCATGTTGTTTAAAACATTTTTACAAAATTTTACATAATTATCACCATCTGGTGGCTATTCAGGGAATTGCTTAGAATGCTTAAGGGTGGTGACAAGAAAAGAAAGCTACTCCATAAGGGGATACTCAATGATATCAGCAATTCATTACATTACAGGAACAAGGTGCATTCTATGAGTCTAACTGAATTTTAGGCACTAATGTAAATCTGTTGTTTCTTTTATAATATACTTTATTTAAGGAAAATTATTCATACCTGGTTAGCTTTTGGTTTAAGTTATATATGATAAAAATCCATTTATAAGGCATGTCAGAAAGAACACATCAAATAGATAAATGTCTGGGTGGCATAGGGATTAATACTGCTACTTTTCAATTCTGGAAACCTGGTTTTGAATTCTCCTGGTCACTGTGTGTGAAGTTTGCATGTTTTCCCCATGCTCAGTCTCTGGATATGAAGAAGCATATCTGAATAGTAAATATTATTAGAGTACATCTTTAATGTCAGTATATTATTTACATCATAAAGTGGAACAAGAGACCTCTAGTCATTTTGTGGAAGGATGAGACATTCCCTAACAACTATGGGTAAAATATTGAAGGAAGTTTCACGTAAGCTTTAGAAAAAAAGCATCAAGTCCCTTGGAAATAAAGTTGTCAGTGTATTGTTAGTCATAGAAAACAAAAGTACTTAATGGTTGGAAGGTTTGAAGAGCTTCACATGACTACAAGGACCATTTCTCTTGAGTTTTTCCCTTTGTCCATATTTTATTGTGTATTCTGTATAAAGTGATCTGCTGTGAGTAGATCTGTATAAGGCTGAATCAAACACTTCCCTTTTTTTGCACCATCAGCTGGAATTTTCATATTCCCCTCATAAAAATATAAATCCCCTGCTGAACTATAATACATAAATGTGTATTATCTGCTAAGTGACAGTTGGATTTGTGAGTCTAATGCTTAGGACTCCAGATGAGTTTTGTAAAACTCCTGAATACGTCTTGTAAATATACAGTATATGCATTTTTTTTTGTTATCATACAGACAGTGTTGGGGGCTGAACAAGCAACTTTGTGGTGTAAAGACTTGGTTAGTGGAATACAGTGTAATTTTATATAACAAAAGCAGCTGGGAGTCTACACTGCCATAAGTGAACCAATGCTAGGACTAAGTTAACAATTAATAAATTAGTCACACTGGAGAGCTGTGACATAAATGCACAGATATACAAACATACACACTGTCTCTCTGTGTATGTAAACAACCTCAAAGTAACATGATGGTAATCTTTAGGCAAGCCTGTGGAATAACTAAAATTCTAAACTACAGAAATATGCATTTCACATTTATTTAGATGATTTTTTAATAAGGTATAAATTGCAAGATAAAAATTGTTTCCTGCTTTTACATTGAGAGCACTAAATGATTGTAAGTGTCACGCCATGACTTACAGGCAGTGACATTGCTTGTCTTATTCTTACTTAAGCAGTGTTTGCTCACAGGCAACAGTAAATTGGTCAGTTACTTTACTTCGCAGTTACTTTACAGTTACTTTATCATGAAGATAATGGTTTCATGCTCTCACTTAGTGATGTTTACAGTACCATGGACAAAGCTATCCTGCATATAAACTGAATCTCTTGAAAGTAGTGTCAGAAATAATGTAGTGATTCTGAAAAATATATGCTTACTGTATACTGTAAATTATAATGCAGATTTTTTGTTAGTAATAAAAAAAAATCAGACCTCAAGCATCTTTGTACAGTTGTCCTGAAATATTACTCTATCACCAGTTACTTTTATTTTGTGATAGAAACCTATAGGAATAATAACTGGAATATTTACTTGTTCTGTCAAACTATTGACACAGCTGGCAGAGTGAAAATAAAAATTTCTTTTCATGTAAAACTTTCTGTATATTTATCAAGTACAGTATGTATGATTATAAAGTTTTGATTGTGAAGGGGTGCCAGAGAGTTTGCCTAATAGGGTGAAAAAGGGCAAAGGGTTGTCATATGTGAGACATGTGCACAGACCCACACTGGCAGGTGCAGAGCAACTGAAAGTCCCAGGTTGGTAGCTTAGGGCCTGCAAAGCCTGCTTATTTGTGGTGTGTCTCAGAAGGCAGTGTCACTAGTATTGGAGAAAGTAACAGATATGACCTGAGTGGAAACGTGTCATTTTACCTGAGTGTGTGGAACGACAGGCAATCTAGCACGTTCCGGGTATTCTAGGAAGTTGCCAGAAAACTATTTCACTTCCCAGCCAAAACACATTCAACTTCAGTTATTCTTAAGTGTACTTCCTACAATGAGCCCAGCAGCCTGTACAATAATCATAAATATGATATCAAAAAATACAACATGAGTACAAAACATAATGCTGAAGCAAACAAAGAAGGATCATAGACAAAAAATACAGGCATATACGTAATAATTTTAAATCCAAATTCAATGTGTCACATTCAGAAAAGACTGTTTTGTGTGCTTTGCCACCACACACTTGTTTTGTTATCAGTTTTCCATTTGTGTTTTAGTATATAAAATTATTATCATTGGTGTTTAAATTTCAGTTTGTTGTCCAAGAACAACAACATCAAGCATAAAGTCAAAACTACACAGTAATGACATAAAAATTGTCATGTTAAAAGTCTTGGAGGTGCATTTACAAAGTACTGATTAGAAGGGGGGTGAATGCTTATATGGTAAATTATTTTGTGTATTATACTTGTAATTAACTTAGATCACCTTGCAGGGATCTGTTTTCACCATGACATTAAATTATCTTTTACTGTAGATCAATGTAAAAAAGCCAAATTAAAGCAACAGTGATTGAATGTTGTGTAATAATAAAATATGCAAACATGTGAGGAATTGACTAGAAATAAAATCTATTTATCCTCTTAGTTATATCTATCTATTGCCTTGATTAGCCTATGAATAATTTGGAGAAAGATATGAGGTGAAATCATTAAGGTCTCAGAGAGAGTAAAACAGTTAAGAATTCCTTTGTTGGAGGATTAGGGGATATTATAAATCAAAACACTAATAAATAAGCACAAATGTTATCCCCAGTAAGGTCTAAATAGAGGACTTTACCTTAACATATGTCCATTAAAGCAGGTGATCAACAATTTCACTCAAAAGTATGGTCTTGACTAGATATATTTTGAGTAATTCTTTTCTAGTTTCCGTAAATCTTCTGGTAATCCAACAGCTCTATTTCCCAACACTGTGTTATATTATCTGGAGGTCTGCTCCCTTAAAATCAGTGCTATGACTTGGTGATGCTACCTGTGTTTTTATTGCAACTCGGTTGTTTAGGTCTATTTTTTAAGAAAAGTCTCTAAATTGCATGTAGGTAAAAGATTTTGTTGTAATTAAACGTATTGTCAGTAAAAAATACCAAGCATAGTCCATACGGTAAATATTTTGTACTTTAGAAAGTTTTGAAATATGTGAATTTTTATATGCTTTCAGTTAGCAGTAACATCTCAATATTTAAGTGTCTCCTGTACTGGTACCATATTTAAGTGTTTGACACTCAATTTCTGCTTTGTTGGTGGTAGTTAGTAGTAAATGATGGAAAGAGCAGTGCTCACATAAGGTAGATGACATGATGCAAGATTCCCTCTCCATTGGCTAGAAAATGGGCACACTTTATATAAATAAAATGTATTATTATTATTATTATAACATTCACAATAGAAACGTAGAATGAAAAGTTACATATCAGCATAAACCGAAGGGGTTTAGATCTTTTAATAATCAATTAAATTGTCTGTGAAGTGTTTATATTCTGAAAGAATGAAGTTATACTTGCAATTTTTAAAGAAGGATTTATTGAAAGCTTGGAAAATGTTGGTCTATATGTTAAGTGGAATTGTTTATGCAAGGAATGTATATTTGTTTGTAAATGACACATAATGTATTCAAAACATTTTCCTTGTAAAAACTGAGCTTGTGTGTCCATGATTGATTGACAACTTTAGCAGGTTATCAGAGTTGTGCTGAGACCTGGATCACAGAGAGTCTACATTGTATGGTGGTCACATAAACCCAGATTAATTACGTAAAAGGACTCTCCAATGAGCTCTGTTGGGTGGAAGAGTGGTGATTGACAAAATAATCTGCAGTTGATATATTATTACAAATTAGAGGCAAACAGATGTACCCTTTTTTGATAAAGTGCCTTGAGCATGGGAAAGGCGCTATATAAATAAAATGTATTATTATTATTATTATTGAAGTTGTGGTATTTTTAAGTTTAGATAAAATCAAACAAGGTATTTCATGTCATCATCTGGTTTAGCTTTTTATGTGTATTGAGGCCATTCAAAACTTTAGAAACAAAGGAAGACTATTCTATTAATATATAACCTGATTTATACTAGTATACAGTGGCCACGATGTGAGAAACTTTCTGTATATCCAGTAATACAATAGGTACATTTAGATTTACAAAATATCGTTGCACAGTTCAGAGTAAATAAAGTACTGAATACAGTGATTTTTTTTTCAATTTTATTAACTTTATTGTAATCATTCATACAAATCCATCTATTTTTACAAAAAATAGGATTGAAAAACAAGTCGACCCCCACCCTTGAGAGACTGAGCATCACCAACGGGGTAAAACTTAAATTGATGAGTTTAATAGGCCAGTAGAGATGAATGGAGAGGAAAAAGAAATGCAGAGATAATTACTTCCTCGGTGCTTTAAGAGCTTATTCTAAAATTTTATTGATTATATCCTGCCAGGTTTTAAAAAAATTCTATACAGATCCTCTAACTGAAAATTTTATTTTTCCAATTTCAAATAATATAAAACATCAGTTACCCACTTACTTAAAAGAGAAGAGTTAGGATTCTTTCAGTTTAGCAAAATAAGCCTGCGTGCCAAAAGTGTAGTGAAGGCAATCACAGTTTGTTTGTCCTTCTCCAATTTAAACCCAACTGTAAGAACACCAGACACAGCTGTTAATGGGTTAGGAGGGATTGTGACACCGAGGCTGTCTGAGAGGCACTTAAAAATTTTGGTCCAAAATGATGTTAATTTGGCGCAGGCCCAAAACATGTGACCCAGTGAGGCTGGGACTTAATTGCAGTGTTCGCAGGTTGGATCTTGCTCTGGAAACATTTTGGACAGTTTTAGGTGAGACAGATGAGCTCGATATATAATTTTGAGTTGAATAATTGCATGCTTTGCGCATATGGAGCTCGAGTGGATTCTCTGCATTGCTACCTTCCACTCCTTTTCTGATATGTTGAGTTAGTGATCCTTTTCCCATTGTCCTCTTGGATCTTTGAAAGGGAGGGACTGTAAAATGATTTTGTATATTGCAGAGATGGTATCTAAGTCCTTGAAGTTGAGCAATAGTTTTTCCAGCATAGAGGAAGGTGGGAGATGAGGAAAATCGGGCAGGTTCTGTTTAACAAAGTTTCTAATTTGAAGATAGTGAAAGAAATGTGTAGCTGGAAAGTTAAATTTGGAATGTAATTGTTGATAGGATGCAAAGATGTTGTCTATATAAAGATCTCTAAGTAATTTAATCACAAATGTTTTCCAGATATTAAAAACTGCATATGTTTGCGAGAGTTGAAAAAGGTGGTTCTCATGCAGAGGTGCCACAGATAAAAGCTTCTCCATCTTAAAATGCTTTCTACATTGGTTCCATATTCTGAGTGAGTAAAGCATAATTGAGTTGTTAGTATATTGGCGATAACTTGCATTTATAGGGGCGCAAAGCAGGGAATATAAAGAAGTACTGCAGGATTTTATTTCTATTGCGGACCAAGCCTGTGTATGTTCATCTGTTTGTGTCCAGGTTTTTATAGCTTGTATGTTTGCTGCCCAGTAATAAAAATGAAAGTTAGGTAGAGACATGCCACCTTCTGCCTTAGGTCTTTGTATGGTCGCTCTTTGGATACGTGGATGTTTTAAGTTCCAAATAAATGAGGTTATGGTTGAATCTAATTGCTTAAAAAATGATTTATTGATGTATATTGGAATGTTTTGAAATAAAAAGAGAAGCTTAGGAAGGATATTCATCTTAACCGTTAATTCTTCCAGCTAGAGTGAGATGAAGGGTTGACCATCTATGCAAGTCTTGCTTAATTTTTTCCATACAGACAGCGAAATTTTGATTATAAAGAGCTTTATGTTTACTTGTGATATTTACCCCTAGGTATTTAAACCTAAAAGGGAAGGTGTCTAATCTAATATTGTATGCTTGAGAATTCACTGGAAAGAGCACACTTTTATTCAAATTAATTCTGAGACCAGAAATCTTTTGAAATTCTGTAAGTGCTGTTAGGACTGCAGGCACAGAATTTTGTGGGTCTGATATATACAGTACCATATAATGTGCATATAGAGAATTTTTCTGTTCAAGTCCTTCTCTGATAATCCCCTTTATCTGATAAGCATTTGACAGTGAACTGCCAGTGGCTCAATGGCAATTGCAAAAAGTAGTGGTGACAAAGGGGGCATCCTTGTCTGGTACCACATTTAATTTAAAGTAGTCTGAATTAATGTTAATACAAACTGAAGCTTCTGGATTGGTATACAGTAGTTTGATCCATACACAAATGTTCGGGCCAAACCCAAATTTCTCTAATGTAGTGAAAAGGTAGTTCCATTCAATCATATCAAATCCTTTTTCTGCATCCAACGATTATAATATCTCTGTGGTGTTTGAATTTGCTAATGAATATATTACGTTAAACAGGCATTGAAGATTGGAAGCTAAGTGTCAGCCTTTAATAAATCCAGTTTGATCTTGTGATATTACCGAAGGCAGCACTTTCTCCATCCTTCTAGCTAGGACTTTGGAGAGAATCTTAACATCATTATTCAGAAGTGAAATTGGTCTGTATGATGCACATTGTAATAAGTCCTTATTTTGTTTAGGAAAGACAGTCATTAATGCTTGGCAAAAAGTTTGAGGTAGAATTTGATTGTCTCTAGCTTCTGTAAATGTTGCTAATAAGAGGGGAGCTAGCTGAATGGAGAATTTCTTATAAAACTCTGCAGGGTATTCATCAGGGCCTGCTGCTTTCCCACTCTGAATTGACTTTATAGCATCTAGTAATTCTGATAGCGCCAAAGGTTTATCCAATTCCACTGCACTAAGAGTATCTATTTGTGGTAGCTGTAATGTATCCAGAAATGCATTCAATTGTGTGTTGTCTTCTTTAAACTCAGTAGAATATAAGGATTTATAGTAGTCTCTAAACATGTGCATTATATTTTTATGATCAATGATTTTGTCTCCGTTCGTGTTGGTTATTGCTGGGATTGCATTGTGAAATTCTTGCTTGTGGATTTGTTGAGGTTAAGAGCTTAGTCTTCTCTCTGTGTTTCATAGTTAATGATTTCTTGATTTAAAAATTAGTTGTTCAGTTTCTTTAGTTGATAAGAGGTTGAGCTCTGAATGCAGAGCGTACCTTTTCCTAGGAAGAGCCTCACATGGACACCTGGCATGTTCTTGATCTATTCTAGTAATTTTGCTGGTTAGCTCTGATACCTTCTTTGTTTCTCATTTATTTCTGTGGGAAAAATATGAAATAATCTGTCCTCTTAAGAAGGCCTTCAGAGTTTCCAGGAGTATTTCTGCGGAGACCTCTGAGGATGTATTCATGTTATTTTAAACCTGTAATTTTTGGAAAACTAAAGGCAGGACCTGATTTATGGGCTGCCTTATCAATAGGTCTGAAGAGAATGAATACTGGTGTTAATTACAAATAAAAATGTCACCTTAGTTAAAGCCCTGTTTTATTAAAACAAAATTATAGTAGAGTTAATAAGGTTTTGAATAATACATTTTTTATATGGTTCAGTATTATACAGAGTTGTTTTATGTTTAAGCTTGTATTTATACATATTTATACAAAACAAATTATCTTTTCCAATACAGGAGTTAAGAGCCATGCTCCACAGCAGTAGATGTAAGGCGACAACCAAATAGGAACATATAGTATTACAATATCACTTGAAAGAAAACAGTAAATCAGTTTAACTATA
The DNA here is from genome assembly GCF_900747795.2 of Erpetoichthys calabaricus. Taxonomy (NCBI): domain Eukaryota; kingdom Metazoa; phylum Chordata; class Cladistia; order Polypteriformes; family Polypteridae; genus Erpetoichthys; species Erpetoichthys calabaricus. Next base: position 169,011,290 of record NC_041396.2, on the reverse strand, counting down.
CAAGGTCTTGAACCTGGTTGGCTTACACACTTTTAAAATTATATTTGTTGCTTTCCTAGTGCTTTCTGTTTTCTAATTTTGGTGTTGTGTATACCATTGTTTATATGAATTACCAGTACCTCTTTAATAACAAAGCAATTATTCATTATCTGTAGGTTTTAGGTAACATCCAGGACAGGTCTGTGGCAAAATGAAAATATACTATTTTCACATATGCAATAGATTTGTCAACAAAAGACTGATACAAGTAATTTATATATGTTGCAGCTGAATGGAGGCACCTAGCTAATCCAAACAGAAATGCTCTGAATTTTTTTTCTATCCCTAAACTGGCAGGGATGCCTTTAATAGTTCCAAAAGGTACGTTTTACAAATGACAGTGGAATGAAATAAAAGTTATTACCTAGGGTTCTGAGATCCCTAATCTCTTTCCATTCACCAGCTGTAGATTAGATTAGATAAACTTTATTAATCCCATGGGGAAATTCACATGTACTGTATACAGTAGCAGAAGCATAAAAAACAAGAATACAGACTCACATGACAGGTAATACATCCAATCAATCAAACAATCGACAAATAAATAAATAAAAACAGACTTCCCAAGTACAGGTGGAATCACTGAATTACATGATAGCATTGGACAGAAAAGACCCCCAGAGGTGCTTCTTAGTACGACAAGGTGGAATGAGCCTGTGGCCAAAATTTCTCTAAGATAGTGCCTCCTCATCTTGCATCCTGCGCCACAAGACACCGTCCTTCACAACTTCCCTGTACTCTGACTCATCTCCATTATTAATGCATCCTATGATGGACAAGTCATCTGATAATTATAATTTCTGTAAATGGCAAGAGCCAGTACTGTGCTGGAAGTCTATTGTGTAGAGCAAGGGTGTCAAAATCCAAGCCTGGAGAGCCACAGTGGCTGCATGTTTTCATTCTAACCCTTTTCCGAATTGCTGACCAGTTTTCATTGCAAATTAACTAATTTTCCCTTCATTTTAATAGTTTTTTTTCTTAAGGATCCAGTCCTCTGAATGTATTCCTTTCTTCATTAAATGAGAGCCAAACAGAAATGAGATGTTAAACAAGCCCAGATAACCAGCTAAATTGGGATTTCAAACTCCAACCAATTTTCACTCCAACCAGTCTCTTAATGAAAAGCTGATTCTTGCTGTTAATTAAACTCGTTATTTAATTCCATAGCTTGTTGCTGCTCACATTCTGCCACGGCTGACATTTCTAAAACTGTTGATTTTCTGTTTTTTCTAAGAACATCGTCAAAATGTTTTGGTGACCTGAGAGATCACCCTTACTGAGACCTTCATCTTTCGTTATTTTCAGATATTATCTGATGGGCACAGGTGAGCTGGTCATGTGGCAGCTTGTTTTGTGTGTCATCATTGTTTGGCTACTAATTAAGGAAAAAGAGACAACTAAGGGGTCTGAGTCAAGTTCATTAAAACTAAGGCAAAAGAAGTTAATTAGCAGCAAAAACTGGTCAGTAATGAAGAAGATGGTTAGAATGAAAACCTGCAGCCACTGCGACCCTCCAGGACCAGAGTTCGACACCTGTGGTGTAGAGGGTAATCGGGAATGCAGACAGGACAGTTCCCAAAGGTGCTCCAGTATTACTGTATTTACCCGTTTACCACGCGCACATTTTTTCCCAAAAATTAGCATTAGAAAATCAGGTGCGTGTCATACATGAGGAAATTTTTTTCTGTAATGTTTACTTCTTCTGCTTGGGCTCTCTCTCTGCCGCTCTCGCTCGCTTGTGCGCGCTCTCAGTCTCTCTTGCTCATTCGCTCATGCACGCTCTCTCCTTCGCTCGCTCGCTCTTTCGTCATGCAACAAAAACAGAAGGGCATTTCGCGGAAAACGTGCCCTAAACTCTTCCGATACAATCACAATGCGTGTTTTTGTGATTTTCTTTGTAAAAATTAGGGTGCGCGTCTTACACGAGGGCGCGTGGTACACGAGTAAATACGGTATACACTGCCATTTCTGACACACAGTTCCTCAGAGTCACAAACTTGTGTCAGTTGGTTTGGTAGTCCATGATCCAGGAGATTGTAGGGGCATCAAGATTCAAAGCCTTAATGAGACAGAATAGCATTAAAAGCACCGGAAAAGACAAAGAGCATTGTCCTGACTGTGATACCAGCTTTGTCCAAGTGGGAGTAGGCTGTGTGAAGCATGTAGATAAGAGCATCCTCCCCACCTATATCTGCTTGATAGGCAAATTGCAGAGGATCCCAATATTCTGAAACCAAGGGTCATAACTGTTTTAGGACCAGCCTGTCAAAGGTCTAATGATGTATGAAGTGAGAGTAACTGGTCTGAAGTACTTGGGATCACTGAAATGCCGTTTCTTTGGCACTGGGACCGCACGGGATGTTTTCCCCAGCTGGGGAACCTCCTGCAAATTCAGGGAAAGGGAGAACAGGTGCTGAAGGGCTCTGCAAAGCTGGCTAGCACATGTTTTTAACACCCAGGGGCAGATTCCATCAGGTCCTGAAGCCTTGTTTATGCAGAGATTTCCCAGCTCTCTCCATGCTTGATCAGCAGAGACACAATCTAGTGAGTGGAGAGAGGCTAAAGACCACAAGTGTGATGTAATTATAGGTCGTGCAGGGTACAGTTATTTAGCTCTGTATTTGTTCCCTACTTCTGCATGTTTTACAGCCTGCTTATAGCCAGTGATAGGTCTCATCCCGTTCCACACTTCCTACATGTTCTTTTGTTGTAACTTGTGCTCAAGTATGCCTCTTTAGTGAGCTTCCCCCTCACTGAGCTACTGCTGCAGTTCTAACTGCACTTGCTTGATTTTATCCTTCTCACCAGACCTGAAGGATCTCTTCTTCCTAGTCAGTAGGGCTTCCAGTTTTTTCGTGATCCATAGCTTGTTATTGGGAAAACATGTTAGAGGGTTATGGTGTGAAGAACCTTATCAGAATTAAATATTAAGAATGGTGTTCCACAGGGGTCAGTGCTAGGGCTGCTTTTTAAAATATATATATAAATGATTTGGATAGGAATATAAGTAGCAAGCTGGTTACGTTTGCAGATGATACCAAGATACTGAAGGACTTGGACAGCACATACTGTAGGCTTAGGCAGATTTGTGACAGATATAATTTAATGTCAGCAAATGTAAGGTATTACACATATGAAGTAAAAATGTTAGGTTTGAATGCACAATGGGAGGTCTGAAAATTGAGAGTACACCTTATGAGAAGGATTTAGGAGTCATAGTGGACTTGACACTATCAACCTCCTGACAGGGTTCAGAAGCCATTAAGAAGGCAAACAGAATGTTAGGTTACATAGCACGATGTGTGGAGTATAAGTCCAAGGAGATTATGCTCAACCTTTATAATGCACTGGTGAGGCCTCATCTTGAGAACTGTATGCAGTTTTGGTCTCCAGGCTACAAAAATTATGAAGGGAATTAGTACAGGGGCTCCAGACTGAATGTCGGTCATATAAGTCGAATGCGGAAAACTCATGCTATTGGGCCAAGAGATTATGATATGCTGATAGTTGGTGTCGTCCGTTACAGGAGATGGACGTCTGAAGCGGAGCTCCATTAGCAGTGGCTTTATTTTGTCACATATTTCTTACTATTTAGAGATATCCTGTATTTACCCGACCCGAGGAGCTTCCACTACAGTATATAAACATGAGTAACAAGAAGAGAGGTCAGAAAGAACTGGAAAAGAAACTTAAAACTGCATCAAAGTCTAGACAGACATCAAGCCCAAGTGCAAGGTACGGCCTCTCGGAGACTGACCTGGAACTGGCAGACGAATGCGCAGACTTCCTAGGACCACACTCCACCACATCGTCTCCAGTCGAGAGCGAAAGTGGGAGTGAAGATGCAAGTGATGCAGTTAACGATGGATCGCCGATTTCAGAAGAAGATCAGTCGAAACTAGAAAAGGCCCTGCAGTACGTGCTCTCATGTACTCCTCGCGAGCCCGAAGCATTGGCTGTAATAGGAGCGGCAATTCCACCCGCGGAGCATGAAAGCCGAAGTGACCTGTCCAAACTGAAAGAGATGATCGCAACACTGGCGACTGCCACCTCCACAGCCATAAATGAGCTTAAGAAGGATAACAAAGACCGGGAAATGCGTCTATTTAATCGTTTTGATTCGACCTTTAAAGGTATAGTTGGGAAAATAGAGGAACACATTGAAGAAAATAGATCCAAACTGAAAAAACTTGCCGGTCAGCTGGATGACGTTACCAATCAGCTGGATGTCGTTAAGCAGGCATTCACGGCTCAAATTGAAACAGCGGAACAATTGGCATCTAACGCCGATGTAAAAGCTACAGCTGCGAATTCCGAATGCAAAAAACTTGGAGACAGACTTGCAGTCCTGGAGGATGGGTGCAGGAGGAATAATATTAGAATTGAAGGTCTACCTGAGAAACGAGAAAGTACAAACCCAATGAAATTTGCAGTAGAATTACTCTCTAAAATAATTTAAACCTAGGTCTTTTATTGCTCGCTTTGAGCGACTACGATGTAAGCTTGATGTGATGGCACTTCTCAGACACAAGCAAGAGATTATATTTGAAAATAATCTCATCCGTATTTTCCCTGATTTCTCACCTTTAACAGCTGCAAAACAGGCAGCCTTCTTCAACATTAAACAGCTGTTACAGAAAGCCAATATCAAATACAGCCTCTTGTATCCCGCCAAACTGAAAGTGGAAGTTCGTGGCCAATATTATGTATTTTCAAGCAAGGGGGAAGCTGAAAAGGAATTAAAGAAGCTGTTCCCGACACTCTTTTGAAAGACAATAATGAGACGTATCCTGTCATGGCATGGCAAGGAGCTATCACCTGCTGTCTGATCCACTTGTAAAGATATGGGTATTATAATCATACATCCTTTTCTTTACTTGGACGCTATAAGTTTATGTTTTAATTACAGTTATAGACGTGAGTGTGTGGATGTAATTAAAGTAGGGTTTTTTTTGGGTTTTTTTTACTTCCCTAAAGGAGACTGTTTAACATCATACCCTTGGTTTATTATTATTTCTATTATTGCATTAGGATTTACTATCTTAGACCACTTTTCAACACCATTCCCAGGATTCATGATTTTATTATCTTATTATTTTAAAATTGCTGAAGATTATATTTTAAGCTTAAACAATGTTAATGATTATATTTTTGGCAGATAGAATTTAAACTTTAGTTGCAATAGATATCTGTACTTTTTAATTCTCAAATGCCGCTGTGGGGGTGGGGGGGTTTGGCGGCTGGCTTGTTTTGTTTTGGACGTGCTTTGTCTCTTGGTATGTCAGAGGACTGGGACATTGTGAAGTGGGGTCTAGTCTCATGTGGGGGGGGGGGATAAGTGGGGGAGAGAAGGAGAGCAGGCTATATCTAATCTATCCTTTCAATCCTTATAATTATAACTATCAACGCAAAAATAGGCTGTATAGCAGTAACTTGTGGGGAAATTGGAAATTAAGATTAAAACTGCCTCACTACCAGTTAAGACTATAAAATGACATTAATAATTCAGAATCAATGTCTCCATGATGGGACAGTTAATTTTGTGAGCTGGAATGTTAAAGGCCTGAATCACGAATTAAAGAGAAAGAAAGTATGCTCTCACCTAACAGGCTTAAACGCTAAAATAGTATTTTTACAGGAGGCCCACTTACTAAGCAAGGATCTATTCCGGCTACAAAAAGACTGGACTGGCCAAATGTTCCATTCTAGCTTTACAAAGAAAAAAAAAAAAAGAGATTATGATATGCTAACGCCGACCTGAGAGAGTAACCACAGAGTACACTGCCTTTTTTTTTTCTACTATGTATTGTGCATACGTGACTACACGGTAATACCCGAACTATTCCAAAGCAACATTTGCACTAATTTGTGTTTTTGTATCTCACACCCTCATACACCTTTATCATAAGACCATCCCTTATCTGCAATGGAGCGTTTGATCAGAAGAAAATATGAAGCTGGTTTTAAATTAAATATCGCTGAAGTAGCAAAAGAAATTGGTAACTATGCTGTTGCAACAAAATTTGATGTGTCTGAGAAACTGATGCGAGATTGGAGGAGGCAAGAAGATGTTAAAAAAAAAAATTTAATGTCACATTTTTGTGCGGGCATTTAAGTCGGGGTCTGATTTTATGATCGATTTTTTGTGTTTCAAGACCCAACTTCTATGTGAGTATATATGGTATATGCCTCTTTAACACTGGCATGTAACAAATCCAGGGTCCTGTTTTCTCTTACTGTGCAGTCCAGAAGCTGGAAAAAATTGGTGAGGGTGAAGGGAAGTGAAACGTGATTAAAGTTCCCAGAAACTGTGATGAAAGCACTGGGATGGTCAATAGAGAGTTTGTTTATTACAGAATATACTGTTTGTCTTGCGATTGCCGTGTCTGCTGAGGTGGGAATGTATGCTAGCACAATTGCATGTGAAAACTCTCTCCGCATATAAAAACATTGTAAGCCCACCACAAGCAGCTCAACAATCGGGTCACATACCTGTGCTTTAATAATGTGTTTGGGGTAGCACCATTTTTCATTCACAATAACAGCATATTCACTTCCTTTCTTCTTGCTGCTTTCTCTCCTGGTTCTGTTTGCCCATGGAATCCAGAGTTTCAGCTGTAAGCCACATCTCAGTGAAGTATGAGGCTGGTCAGTTTGTATTCCCTTTGGCTCCTGTTTCAGCATTGATAGCTCATTCTTTTTATTCACCAGTGATATTATATTTCCCATGATAATCGAAGGCAGATAAGGTCTGTACCATCTTCTCTTGTTCCAAGTCTGGCTCCAACCCCCCATTGTTTATGCTGTCCCGTGTAAGTGAGTGTGGTCCATCTTCACATTTTTGGGTCTCTATGTTATCCATAAAAATAGTAGTAAACAATACCAAAAAAACAGAGCTTTTGTTGTAGGTGGCTGCATCGTAAGTGTAAATGTGCAGTTCTAAATTATTTCCAGTTCAAACTCTTCAGTATAATTGTCTAGGTAATATCTAACATCCAGAGTACAATAATCCCTAGTATTATATTTTCAGGGACTCTTTTTAATTAAATTTTTTGTAATGCTTAGACTGGTTTCCAGTTAATTCTTTCCCTTATGCACTGTGAGAAGTAAGGTGGTGTCGCATCCTCTTTTGGAATGTTCTATACCTGACGTGAGTTCTGGTGACTTTCTTAGGCTGGAATGTATCCGCCTTATGAAGCTTGGAGACTTCCCTTACAGTTTCCCTCATACTCCCAGTTTTTGTGTCATGGAGAGTTGAGCCAAAGTGTGCTGGTGTACTGTTTATGTATTCATTTCTCTGTTTCATCCATTAACATTCAAAGAACAGTCTTCTTCACAGATCCAGTGTCCTGGTTTCAGAGCCCATGTATGATAATTGTATGTAGTTTGCATGTTTTTTCCACATGTCTGTTTGTGTTTATCCCCTCAATTCTTGTTGATATGCACATTAGGGAGATTGTTGGTTACAGTAGATGGGTCCTTTGTGAATGTAAGTGACTTGTGAATAAGAGTACACCCTGCGATGCCCTCGTAGACCATCCTGGGTTGTTCCTGACTTGTGTCTGATGTTGACATGATAGCCTTTTGCCCCTGCAACCTGAATTACACAAAGCATGTATATATCAAAAATGTACTTAAATGATCCACCTCCAGTGGTTTTTTAAGATCTTAATAGGTGTGTTTTTCTAGTTAAAACATTTTTATTCCCTTTTAAAGTTTAATTTGTTTTGATTAATTTTGTATTACAAAATAACAAGCCAGATGCATATGTTTAGACTTTCTCTGTAATCCATATGGGGTAGTGCTAATTCTCATTGCACACAATAATGAGGGTTGTGTTTGAGACAGGCATGTGTATTTGTAAAAATTTAAGGAATTGGATGAACAACTCTGTGCAGGGTAATTTATTTAAAACAAATGAAATTCCAGCTGATTATCAGTTCATTTGGTTTGTTTGAAAGACTTGGAATTATGGTATTTTTGTTTAATGCCACTTTATTCATCTGCTACACATTGTGCCCTGCTGCAGTTGCTTTTAGCACTTCATTAAGGCCTTGGAGCTGATGAAATTAATTAGATGTTTACAGCAGCCTAATGACTTACAGAAATGCATTCCTTTCAGGATAAGGGCATCTGTGGTATGCCAGCAATGATTCCACACCATCTAGCAATCCTGCATATGCACCCTCCTCTTCTCTGTCAAAAGATAATTATCACACTTATCAAAACACATTTGTGAGTAGTACATTTAAGTGGGTTACTCTTTAAGGTTAACTTGATTGGCAAAGATCAAGTACGGGATGTGACACTGATGTACAGTGTGCGTGGATGGTACATTACATGCTGATATATTCTTAATCAAAAGATCTTCAATTGACTAATAACCTTTCTCCCCTTACGCATTAACTGTGCATGTTATTATATTTAACACATTAGCAAGTGTGTAAGTGTGTGCGTATTTTGTACTGATTTTATTTCAGTAAATTAACATTGTAATAACTTTATACTCTGGAAATGATTGTATCTATTAGGGCAGAGGTCCATAATTGTGACCTTAACTGTGGTCAGTGTTAATAGATGTCTGCGTCAGAAAGCTGAACTTAGGCTTTACTATTTCAATACTATTTTTCTTTCCCAAATTTATATCAGCCGTCCAATTTTGTTTCTTTCTTTCCTTTAACAACTTATCTATATTTGTGTGTTTTTTTTTCTTTTTTCAGTTTTTAGCATGCAAATTATTAATTATTTCAAAATTCGTGGAGGAGTTATTTAATTGTTGCATTTTAAAGACAAAAGTAACAAACTTTACTGTAATAAAGTCCTGGCAGATTTTACGTATCCTACACAATATACTGAACAGTTGTTAATGTAGTCCACTTTATAAAGACTTTCATAAAAAGAAACACATTTGTTTTATACACTGTTTTTATGGCATTCATACTTGTATGCATAAAGAAAAAAACATCGACCGTGACTTGGTCAGTAGTATCATGCATTAAGGAACCCATGCAGTCCTTTGCTTTTCTCTGTGTTTAGTTTAATTTCTATATTAATAATTCCTTGATTGATCCCTTATTGTTACTTATAGCCCACGTCTTGAAGCACTTCAAAAAATTATAAAAGAACTTCAGCCAATACTAACTAATGATGACACGCTGAGTGATGTATTCCCATAACCTCCCCTCCTGGTATACAGACAACCACCAAACCTGCAGCAACTAATTGTCTGAAGCTCGCTGAGTGAACCAACAGATAATGGCACATACTCCTGCCTATAACAAATATATAAAACATGTGCTCGCATTGAAAATACAGATCGTGTAGTTACACCACACTGCTGATAAGAATATCATTTAAAGGGATCATTTTCTTGCAGATCATCTAATTCTGTGTATGAAAGGTCCCAACATTGCACTCTACTTGGGAGAAACTGGACAAACACTCCGCTAAAGACTGAATTTACACAGGTTCCACATTAAACATAGCAATAGGATGTCCCTGCATGAACTCACTTCAGCAGTGATGAGAAGGACTTTAAAGTCACAGTGCTTATGGGTGACTTCAAGACACAGCAAGAGAGAAAGAAATGGGAAGTTAAATTGATGCTAAATGTTATCACATTACAACAGGGTTTAAAAGAGAGACAAGAGTTTTATGACTAAATATGAAGATTATTTATTGTATGGAAAACTCATCAAAAACTTCAAAAGTCTCTGTCTTATCAAATGATCTTGACTATACATTGTTCTCCTCTCCTGCTAAATAAATCTTAGTCAGGGCAGGTCTGTTAATTTTTTTTTACATTAGAGATGACCCACTTTAAGGTTTTCCAGTGCTATCTCTGTCCTACTGTCTGTATAAACACAGGGAATTCCAGTTTCTGCATTACATCTTATAAGGGACCTTATCTGCCAAGAAATGTCATTACATTGATAAGCAAAAATGAGTTATAATTACAAAGTGAAATAGGGACATCAAACAAGGAAGGCAGTTTTGGCCCCACAGCATTACGAGTGCTTATACAGAATGACAGTCTTACTGTACATTTCTAAATATCACAGCATGGTGTGGAGTTTTGTTTGACAGACATCATCTATCATCTGATTTTGGATATTCTTTGCCAGAGCTTGCGTATGATGTACCTGTTATATATATTTTACAGATATAAAAGCATTCTTTGATAAAATTCCTATAACAGACTCTTTTAATACCACAGCATCAGTGAAGACTTTATTGCACTTAGCCAGAAGCCATGTAGTTTGCAGTGAAGCACTCGTCGTTGTTTGGGTATTTTCTTGCAGTGAACATAGTTTGCTTTCAACGCCTCGATTTTCCTTCAGTGGCCCACAGGTAGTGCTGGATAAGTAGGCTACCATGCTTCTCAAGACAGTGGCACCTCACTTTGGACCCATTTATGACATCATATATTTATTTGCAAGTCAGACACGTTGATCCCATTATAAAGGCATACTTTCTAGTACAGTGATCCCTCGCTATATCGCGCTTCACCTTTCGCGGCTTCACTCCATCGCGGATTTTATATGTAAGCATATTTAAATATATATTGCGGATTTTTCGCTGCTTCGCGGGTTTCTGCGGACAATGGGTCTTTTAATTTCTGGTACATGCTTCCTCAGTTGGTTTGCCCAGTTGATTTCATACAAGGGACGCTATTGGCAGATGGCTGAGAAGCTACCCAGCTTACATTTCTCTTTCTCTTGCGCTGACTTTCTCTGATCCTGACGTAGGGGGTGTGAGCAGGGGGGCTGTTCACACACCTAGACGATACGGACGCTCGTCTAAAAATGCTGAAAGATTATCTTCACGTTGCTATCTTTTGTGCAGATGCTTTCTGAAACGACATGCTGCACCGTGCTTCGCATACTTAAAAGCTCGAAGGGCATGTATTGATTTTTGTTTGTTTTTCTCTCTCTCTCTTTCTTTCTGTGCTCTTGACGGAGGGGGTGTGAGCTGCCGCCTTCAACAGCTTTGTGCCGCGGTGCTTCGCATACTTAAAAGCCAAACAGCACCATTGATTTTCCTCTGCCTTTATGACAGTCTCTGCTCCTGACTCCTTTGAAGAGGAAGATATGTTTGCATTCTTTTAATTGTGAGACGGAACTGTCATCTCTGTCTTGTCATGGAGCACAGTTTAAACTTTTGAAAAAGAGACAAATGTTTGTTTGCAGTGTTTGAATAACGTTCCTGTCTATCTACAACCTCCTGTGTTTCTGCGCAAATCTGTGACCCAAGCATGACAATATAAAAATAACCATATAAACATATGGTTTCTACTTCGCGGATTTTCTTATTTCACGGGTGGCTCTGGAACGCAACCCCCGCGATGGAGGAGGGATTACTGTACATTGTAATTTTTGCTAGCTAACTCATTTTGAAGTTTACTTCATAACAAATCACTAAAAGTTACGTATTTGGGTGTAACTACTATGGAGTAGAAAACTGAATTTAAATGACTGAGCTTCCACGTTCAGAATTATAATAATATTGGATGAATTCATTGCCACATATGCTTGATCATTCATTCCTTATCTTGCATAGATGTAATTTGGTCAGGTTTGAATTTGCTTTAATATGTATTTGGTGGGCGGCACGGTGGCGCAGTGGGTAGCGCTGCTGCCTTGCAGTTGGGAGATCTGGGGACCTGGGTTCGATTCCCGGGTCCTCCCTGCGTGGAGTTTGCATGTTCTCCCCGTGTCTGCATGGGTTTCCTCCGGGCGCTCCGGTTTCTTCCCACAGTCCAAAGACATGCAGGTTAGGTGGATTGGCAATTCTAAATTGGCCCTAGTGTGTGCTTGGTGTGTGGGTGTGTTTGTGTGTGTCCTGCGGTGGGTTGGCACCCTGCCCGGGATTGGTCCCTGCCTTGTGCCCTGTGTTGGCTGGGATTGGCTCCAGCAGACCCCCGTGACCCTGTGTTCGGATTCAGCGGGTTGGAAAATGGATGGATGGATGGATGTATTTGGTGTAAATGAGTGGGTAACTGGATAAGTGTGTTCAGGAATGAATAGTGGAGTGCATGGATTGAAGCGTGTCAGGTGTTTGTGTGCAGAGTGGTGGAAGTGCTTGACCTGGCCTGGCCCATAGAGTGTCTCTAGGCCAGCTCTATTTGATAACCCCTGAAATGGAGGGAGAAGTTCAGAGGACCTATGAGAAGTTGATAGTTTCTTCTTTTATGCTTCTTATTTTGATTAATGATAAAATAAAACTATTGTTTGTAATGTTTTAAATTGCTGTAAATACATTATAGACAATTTAATATTGGGCGGCGCAGTGGTAGCGCTGCTGCCTCGCAGTAAGGAGACCTGGGTTTGCTTCCCGGGTCCTCCCTGTGTGGAGTTTGCATGTTCTCCCCGTGTCTGCGTGGGTTTCCTCCGAGTGCTCCGGTTTCCTCCCAGAGTCCAAAGACATGCAGGTTAGGTGCATTGGCGATTCTAAATTGTCCCTAGTGTGTGCTTGGTGTTTGTGTGCCCTCTGGTGGGCTGGCGCCCTGCCCGGGGTTTGTTTCCTGCCTTGCGCCCTCTGTTGGCTGGGATTGGCTTCAGCAGACCCCCGTGACCCTGTAGTTAGGATATAGCGGGTTGGATAATGGATGGATGGATGGACAATTTAATGTTTAAACCATTTAGACCACAGCTGTGCAGAGAGAAATGCAAATGTTATACTGCTCTGTAATATACAATTCTGTACATAAAGTGAAAGATGACACATTTCTTTTCAGCATTTTGTTTTGTTCAATTGTACAGTGAAAAAAAGGAAAGGAGCACCATGTAAAAGTTTGGACACCCCAAGATATTTGAGGTCTGAGAAAACTTTTACCAGGGTCTCAGGCCTTAATTAGCTTTTTAGAGCTGTGGCTTGTTCACAATCATTGTTAGCAAATCCCAGGTCATGCAAATTGCAAAGTGGTATAAACTCTGTGACTCCTCAGGCTGATTTGTCTGAGGAATCAGCAGCCATGGGCTCCTCTAAGCAGCAGCTTAGCACTCTGAAAAAATAATAAAATAAAAATAAAATAATTGATGCTCACAAAGCAGGAATAGGCTACAAGAACATAGCAAAGCCTTTTCAGGTAGCTGTTTCCTCAGTTCATGATGTTACTAAGAAATGGCAGTTAACAGGAATGGTGGAAGTCAAATTGAGGTCTGGAAGACCAAGAAAACTTTCTGAAAGAATTGCTCCTTGGATCGCTAGAAAGGCAAATCAAAACCCATGTTTGACTGCAAATGATCATCAGGAAGATTTAGCAGACACTGGAGTGGTGGTGCACTGTTCTACTGTACAGCGACACCTGAACAAATATAACCTTCATGGGTAGAGTCAGCAGAAGAAAACCTTTCCAGCATGCTAGCCACAAAATTCAGCACCTGAAGTCGGCAAATGAACATCTAAATAAGCCTGATGCATTTTGGAAACTGATGAAGTCAAAATAGAACTTTTTGGCCACAATGTACAAAAGTATGTTTGGAGACAAAAAGGCTCCGGAATTCCATAAAAAGAAGACCTTTCCAACTATTAAGGGTGGGGGTGGATCGATCGTGCTCTGGGCTTGGGTTGCAGCCAGTGGCACGGGAAACATGTCGTTGGTAGAGGGAAGAATGGACTCAAATAAACATCAGCAAATTCTAGAAGCAAACATCACACTATCTGGAAAAAAAAAGTTCAAGTTAAAAAAACAAAACAAGATATTGATCCGAAACACACCTCAGAATCTACAATGGACTATCTCAAGAGGCCTTGCTGTCGGTCCCCTGTCCCAAACATCTCTGAAAATCAGTGGATAAATCTTAAAAGAGCAGTGCATGTAAGACGGCCCTAGAATCTTGCAATATTAACAGACTTTTGCAAGGATGAATAAGTGAAAATACCCCAAGTAAGAACTGATAGACTCTTAGCTGGCTAGAAAAAAGCATTTACAAGCTGTGATAGTTGCAGGAGGGGGTGTTACAAAGTACTGACCATGTTGGGTGCCCAAACTTTTACTTCAGGCCTTTTTCACTTGTTTTGGTATTTTGTCCCTGTGAATGATGGAAATAAAATGTAATCTTGCTTAAAATATTAAAGAAATGTATCATCTTTAACTTTATGCCTTTGGGTGATCAGTTCATCTTCTGCTCACTTACATATTCACAGTAACAGACATTTTAAGCAATGATGTCCAAACGTTTGCATGCCACTGTATATTTATATTTATTCACACACACACACACACTGTATATACACACTCACACAATAAGCACAGGTTTACATGTAAGTGTTTTTTGAGGCAAAAGTTCTTCTGTGCTGATGCTTGCTTTCATTATGTTGTTTTGTGGAGTGTCTGTAGTTGGCCTGGGTGGACTGCAGACTTAATTGAGCTAGAACTTCAATCTGTATGTTTGATACTGTATTTCCTTATCTTTTGTATTTTAGGTGATGTATGAACCTAATTGTTATTGCCAAAAGTATTGGCTTTGTCTAATTTAGGACTGTCAAGAACGGAGCCTTTCCTAGTGACATTGAAAGCAAGTCAGAACCACCAGATTTATCACTCATATAGCTATGCCAGGCCGAATAAGAGTCAACAATTAACTTAACCCAAACATCTTTAGAATGTGGAAAGTAAACATAATTACCAAACAACACCACACAGACAGTATGCAGCATTAGAATGTGTATTTCTATGTATTTATTGCATGTCATGTTTTGTTTTGTATGATTCTGATCTTTTTATAATAAACATATAGGATTAGTGGAAGTGGAAGTAGCCTTTATACAAATAAATTTAACTAAATTCAAAAATGTTTTTTAAAAAAGGATATAATGGTAAACTAATTGATAACACAATTGCGCTGTGCAGAGTAAGAACAAGTGTAATTTGAATGTGAGCAGCCACATTATGATGGTTACAACTTGTTACAGGGATTTGTAAAATTCTACAGAATATCACAGAAACTATTAAATTCTTGTGTCTTATTGTGTTTATATTTGTTGCTCCTGAAAAATCATTTAAGGGGTTAATTTTGTACAGAAAATGGACCTTCACCATATTTTGCCAGTTTGCTTCTTTGGTCACCGTAGCGGACTTCTACTTCCATGCGACTATTCAAAAATTTTCAAAAATAAAATTAAATGTGCTTTGAAACTCTTAAAAGGTTAATGTAACATACAGCTTTTGAATAAAACAGAACATGGATTTCACATAGAAACTCTTTTACCATTCACTGAAAAAAAGGCTAGGGCATCTTTTGTATTGGCAAAATGTAGAACTCATTTCTACAATACAAAAAAGATGCAAAAAGAATTAGGACCTGGGAGGGCTGTTAAATTATGTTATCTTTCAAAGAATTTCAATGAAATGGCATTAAGAAGACACGCAACAGGGGCATTCAGTCTCCATTTAGGAAAAACAGTTTCTGCTTCATATAATAAATCCATGTCCCTTTTTACTTTCCTCCTTGCTCATTTTGAAAGTGGAATTGAAAAAATGCTATTTTACTTTTCTAAAAAAAAAAAAAAGATAAGCAAAAAAGACTTAACTCGTGTGTCTTTTCCATTGACAGTGGGTTTAGTAATGCTTGGCTTTACAGATGAACTTTACAGTATGTCTGCACTCGACATGCTTTTAGTGGCCATTATACCCTTTAATGATTAAACATGTGGCATGTGTAGAGCATCTTAAGAAGTGTATTCACGTGTTGGGTTTATCAGATTATTTTTATGTGAATAAGTCTACTTACACTTGTGGGTGCCAGAATACATTTTTTATTAAAGCAGAAAGCAGTGCATAATGGCTGCCTTTAAAATTGGTTTGTTTCATTAAGCTATGTGCCATTTTAAACCACTTTTTCCACCAAAGTCACAGTAATTATGCAATGGTTTTCTTCTCATATCCCAAAGATGTGCATGTTTGGTTTTTGGCAAATCTGAATTGAGGTGTAATCAGTGGATGTGCTTAGTAAGTTCTAGTTAGTGCTTATACATGGCTGGTCTGTTACTGGTGCCCAGTAGTGCCAGATTGGGCTCTACAATGAAATGGACGGGTTGACAAAATAGGTGATTTTTATGTTTATCTCATTTGAAATGATGGGAATTATTAATTTACTTTTTTAAGGAAGATTTTCTTATATTGGAAGATTCATGTGATATGGTTGTAGTAAAGTATTTCCTATTTCAGTATTTAATAAAACATATTTCAGTTTGTACTCTTTGAGCATTGGAAAATACCTTTAAAAGCAAAAATGTGTTACCATTTGTAGGTTGCATTTAGTTGGGAGTTAAGGAACATTTAGCAGCAGTTGGATTTAATAAGACAATTCTATCACTAGTCTTTAGAATTTGTTAGTTTTACACAGCATGACCTTGAACATCATAGGTAAGCTTTTTAGGATTTTATTTTTTTTTAACTGATCATCTTTTTGTAGATGTTCATCACTAGTTCATGATCCCATGCTTGATCAAAAATGCTTTCCTGAAGTAGAAGGTTTCTGCCATAAAGGACCCCATGTCACCTGAGTTGATTTTAGAATCATTTTGCTTGTCTCACAGCTTGTCCCAGTATCCATATATCTCTTAACAGTTAGTCAGTGATCTCTTTATTTATTTATTTATTGACACACTGTCAGAACAGTTATTCAGTTGCTCCTCATGGTTTTTCCATTTTTCTTTATGCTTGGATGAAAGTTACAGTTTTAGTCATCTGTATAAAGCTATCTCAGCATTAGTCCAGTCATCCTTTATTATCACTCTTGAGAGATCTTCTCAGTAAATCCTGAACACACTTCCGTTACTCCAAGCCCAGCTAAGGATCAGTTTGTTATTTGTTTTTAGTAGTGGAGTTCTTCAAGCACTGAGCTAATCCATCTTTATTTTGATTGCTTTTTTTGTTTACATGTTTTTATCTTAATATAAAATGTAATTTACAAAGTAAGCTGCTGCATATAAGCATTGATCAAATAACTTTTAGCATTTTTTGGACATTCCACTAGTACTAAGATTATCAGTAGTGATTAGGAAATTCTGCATAGTCCGCTTTGCTATGAGTTTGGCAAAATCATGGAACTGTTTGGGACTTTGACGAACTTGGCAAAATGCATTAAACTCCATGGAGAAGGAGGAACAAGTTTTGAGTGGATTATAATGGTGCTGTTTTCTTTCCGGTCTCTCAGAGCAATAGGAAAACATCTATCAGTTTATGCAAGGATGACTATTATGGCCAAAAACCGTGACATAAGCTGTGTTGCTAATTGCGCATGTATTTACCCTGTGCCCCCTTCCTTTATATGAACCCAGCTACCTGTACTTGACAATTGGTTTGCGCTTCTCCGTACAGACATTTCCCTGTTTCAGCTTCAGAATACCGGCAGATAATATATGTATACCAGTGCATACTGGCAAACCCCGGGTGAGCCTGTGATGTGAGAAATCAGAGTTGTATACTTAGGGGACTGTGCCCGTCACTAATTGCACTGCAGTACATAGCGCCGTGTATAACATAAGATAAAATGTACAATGAATCTATGCAAAACAACAAAGTACTTTCATAATCTGCTCGCTATGGTCAGCTAATGTTGCCTTCAAATGAAAATACTGTGAGTTCTTTGTGGGTTTTTTTTGCATGTGAGGTGCAAATTCAGCTGGAATACTGATCCGAAAATTCTGTACTTGGCTACTACAACTCTGTGATGTCACTGTGGTCTTTCAGAGCATCATGGGATGCTGAGAAAAATTGTTGGTCTAAACTGACCACACAGTGAATTTCTAGGAAATATTGAGCACACCTAGCATATTTTCAAAAACACTTTTTCACATTTTGCCAATCAACACTGTTTGTCAATATAGACTTGCTTATACTAAAGTAGTATAACAGTCTCAAGCCTGCTTATTCCATACAGCACTGCATGTAAGTTAGAAACCAACCCATTATGGGGCACTTGGCCGTTTCGGGGCCAAAGCTGTGAAGAAATTTATTTATTTATGTTTTTGTAGGTCATTTATACAGTATTATCAAGGCCTGAAACATACACAATAATCACTAGGGAGCCAGCTGGGCTACCCCATTTAATTTAAAGAAAACAAAAATGTTGTCTTGATACCAGCAAGATGAAAAATATGGCCAGTCCAGCCTTAATAACTACATAGGCTTCCTTTTCAGTTTAAGGCAGCTCAGAAGCTCCTTTCACCATTAAAGCAGAGTTCAAAATGAGACGTTCTTCTCTTGGCACGCGTCTGTTTTTTGAACACCGCAGGTGAAGTCGTGCTCCTTCATTGAGGTTCTTCTTGGATCTGTGGATAACAGCAGCGCCTCCTCTTAGTTTGGATTGCATCACTTACCTTGCTGGATCCCTGAAGGTGTAATTATATTAAATGCATATTGTTGTGTGTGTATGTTGTAACAGATAGAGGCTTTGTCCACCTCTTGAACCCTCAGGTACCACTCCAATGACCAGGTGAACGTATAAATATTGTTTATTTTATTATTAAACGGTGCACAAAGCACTCTCCACACCACACTATTCATAAACCAATAATTCTCCAACAATAAATCACTCCTCCTCGCCCAGACACTTCGCCCTCCTACCTCCCAGCTCAGCTCAGTGTCTGGGCTTTTCCCATAGTCCTTTTATATCCCCTGACCTGGAAGTGGTTCCTGGCCAAACCCACAAGTCCATTTCCTTCCGGGTCAGGGAAAACAGTCCTTTTCTTCACCCTGGGAGCACGTCGTTCCTTCCGGTCACGTGATGATGACGCACTCCCAGGTTATAGGGCACACAAGAGCCCACTAGCCCCCCTACAGCGACTCCCGGTGGCTCCCAAGGTATCCAGCAGGGCTGTGTGTATAAACTACAAAGTCCATGAGGCCCTGCTGGAACTCGGGGCACCATCATGCTGTCTGGAGGGCTCCTCCTAGCGGCCTGGGGGTGGCGACTGGAGTCTGTAGCCGGTCGTCCATCACAATGTGTATATACAGTGCATCCGGAAAGTATTCACAGCACATCACTTTTACCACATTTTGTTATGTTACAGCCTTATTCCAAAATGGATTAAATTCATTTTTTTCCTCAGACTTCGACACACAACACCCCATAATGACAACATGAAAAAGTTTACTTGAGATTTTTGCAAATTTATTAAAAATAAAAAAATTGAGAAAGCACATGTACATAAGTATTCACAGCCTTTGTTATGAAGCTCAAAATTGAGCTCCGGTGCATCCTGTTTCCCCTGATCATCCTTGAGATGTTTCTGCAGCTTAATTGGAGTCCACCTGTGGTAAATTCAGTTGATTGGACATGATTTGGAAAGGCACACACCTGTCTATAAAAGGTCCCACAGTTGACAGTTCATGTCAGAGCACAAACCAAGCATGAAGTCAAAGGAATTGTCTCGAGGCACAAATCTGGGGAAGGTTACAGAAAAATTTCTGCTGCTTTGAAGGTCCCAATGAGCACAGTGGCCTCCATCATCCATAAGTGGAAGAAGTTCAAAACCACCAGGACACTTCCTAGAGCTGGCCGGCCATCTAAACTGAGCGATCAGGGGAGAAGGGCCATAGTCAGGGAGGTGACCAAGAACCCGATGGTCACTCTGTCAGAGCTCCAGAGGTCCTCTGTGGAGAGAGGAGAACCTTCCAGAAGGACAACCATCTCTGCAGCAATCCACCAATCAAGCCTGTATGGTAGAGTGGCCAGACGGAAGCCACTCCTTAGTAAAAGGCACATGGCAGCCCGCCTGGAGTTTGCCAAAAGGCACCTGAAGGACTCTCAGACCATGAGAAAGAAAATGCTCTGGTCTGATGAGACAAAGATTGAACTCTTTGGTGTGAAAGCCAGGTGTCACGTTTGGAGGAAACCAGGCACCACTCATCACCAGGCCAATACCATCCCTACAGTGAAGCATGGTGGTGTCAGCATCATGCTGTGGGGATGTTTTTCAGTGGCAGGGACTGGGAGACTAGTCAGGATAAAGGGAAAGATGACTGCAGCAATGTACAGAGACATCCTGGATGAAAACCTGCTCCAGAGCGCTCTTGACCTCAGACGGGGGTGATGGTTCATCTTTCAGCAGGACAATGACCCTAAGCACACAGCCAAGATATCAAAGGAGTGGCTTCAGGACAACTCTGTGAATGTCCTTGAGTGGCCCAGCCAGAGCCCAGACTTGAATCTGATTGAACATCTCTGGAGAGATCTTAAAATGGCTGTGCACCGACACTTCCCATCCAACTTGATGGAGCTTGAGAGGTGCTGCAAAGAGGAATGGGTGAGACTGGCCAAGGATAGGTGTGCCAAGCTTGTGGCATCGTATTCAAAAAGACTTGTGGCTGTAATTGCTGCCAAAGGTGCATCGACAAAGTATTGAGCAAAGTCTGTGAATACTTACAGTATGTACATATGATTTCTCAGTTTTTTTATTTTTAATAAATTTGCAAAAACCTCAAGTAAACTTTTTTCACGTTGTCATTATGGGGTGTCGTGTGTAGAATTGTGAGGAAAAAAATTAATTTAATCCATTTTGGAATAAGACTGTAACATAACAAAATGTGGAAAAAGTGATGCGCTGTGAATACTTTCCGGATGCACTGTATATATTCCAGCAGAATAAAAGGTTTTATCTTGTCCTCGCAACCACTCATGCACCGCTTTCTTCACGTTTTTATCTGTCTTGAATCAACGACCACCAACATTTTTTTTTAGCGGTCTAAAAAGATGGAAATCACACGGTGCCACATCTGGCGAATAAGGAGGATGTGGCAATACCTCAGACTTCAGTTTCTCCAGACAAGCCTTGGTGTTCTTAGCAGTGTGTGGGTGGGCTTTGTCTTGCAGCAAAAGGACTCCTTGAGACAGCAGTCCCCGCCGCTTAGATCGAATAACGGGCTTCACATTGGTCTCCAGCAAGTCCCAGTACCTTTTATTCTGCTGGAGTACAGGCACTTCCAGGCAGGTGGCGCAAGTGCATTGAGAAGGTTGGAGACTACATTGAGAAATGGCATTATCAGTTTTGTTAAGGTTCGTTCCATTTTCTAATAAATCCCATTTTCTTACTTTAGCTTGACTCCCCTTCGTATAAAATGCAAAGTTGACTCACTTGCTCACTCATCAACAAAAATACTATTTCCCATTTAGCTAAAAAGCTTAAATTTGTCAGGATGGCACATCTATCCAAAAAGAAAGGACATTTTAATATATCAGTATTTAGTGAGGGGAAAAAAACAGTACCAAAATAAATACCCCAAAATTTCAAAAATATCTTGGTGGGTTTGATTGAAGTATGGTGATGTTGTAGAAAAATCTAAATTAGCTGCCATTTTTTAAATTTTTTTTATTTGTTGATTTGTCATTAATTATGCTCTAGTGAGTGGGACATGACCCAGACATTTCATCAATGCTCACAAAGTTTATAAAATATCGACAAGCACAGCATGTCCTCAAAGGTCGGGACTGCTGCGTTTTTTTTCCCCTCCGCTCACAACCACATTCAACCTTTGTGGTCTTGGGACACAGTTTTACATTTTTAAGTTCCTTGATGACCCACAAACAGAATTTGAACAGGGGGATGTAGTGAATGGACAGTGATTAATAGAGCCTGGGGAGGGGTTTAGGGGCGCTCCCATTGGTGAAACAAGCACAGTTTGAAAGGGGGAGAAATATTGCACAGAATAAATCTGAGATAAACTAATTACACTACATTTTTTTAACCAATGCATAGCCTTGTGTTGCTGTAAAAGTCAACACTGTTGTCCACCTGCATATTATCAAGTCTGCAATACCAGTCACCGATTAGCATTAAGTGCTTTTTGAAGTTAAAATCAGCAAAGAGAAAAGGGAAAGTAAAACACAGCAAATTAGCCAAAAGAGCCAAACCACAACTGAACAGAATGAAGAGCAAATATTTCTCTATAGCTGATTTCGATTGTATGATAAGAAAACAACAGCATGGTGCTTCTGAGTGAGTAAAGCAATAAGTAACTTTTTTTTGGTAGACATTTATTCAAATCTGAGGCAGCATTAACTTTAGGCTTTTAAGTTAATGGAGAGTTTAGTATTTAGCAGTTTTTAGCTTTAAATGAATTAACTTTTATTGTTGTTAAGATTTTTTGGGTCAGTTCAGCCACCAGTTTGTTTTTGTGCAGCCGGTGCAAAGTTATGCTCTTGTCATTAGGGTAACATCCCACGTTGTCGGGCCATGCCCTCCTAGTTCATGGCTGCTGGGAAATGATGCAACGGGTTTAAAGGTTGTCTTTATGAATCCTTCATCATCTCAATTGACAGATTCCAGCACCTTTCTTTGTTTTGCAAAATAAACCAAAATAATAACTTGCAAAATAATTGCTTTGCCTCTCCATTTTTTTTTGATTCATGCATGATTCTTTGACTTTGGTTTTTGTCTCACATTTTTGTTTTTACACTATGCGGTTGTCTTTTCAGTATTGACCTTTTCTGGCTTCCCATCTGCATCTCTTCTTCAGATTGTATCTCAAAACTTTTTTGCTAGTTTTACTAGCAGAACAATCTTCTTGAATTTGAAGTGAATGATGGTCTAAGCACTGTAAAACAACACTACTATACATCACTACTCTTACCAATACTGCTAAACTTAACCTTTTACGGTATTCTTATATTAAAACAATTAGCCAAAATATGGGACTAACTTGCATGCATCTGGAGGTCTTTCAGTATTTCTAAGAAGTTCTTGAGAGATGCCATTCATGCTGGAGGACTTACTTGGTCCAACTAGACAAAGGGAGTGAATTCTCTGTTTTTAAACTTTCATTTCTTCTTTTGCTGTGTAGTGATATTCACTTACCCATTTCATAATGCTGCTTAAGCCATTTACGCAGTTTAAGAAGACCAGAATTAGTTCAGCGTTGAGGAAAGTTGCTTTTAAAAACCATGTCATGCATTTGATAGAATACATTTGACACAGATGTGGTACCATTTTGTTGAAAAAGCAGATCTGTGTAGGTATATAGCAGACATGACTCTTACGAAGTACTATTTTTTGTGGTGAGATGTGCGTCTAGTGTGTTCTTGTAATCTCTAACATGGTATGATCTGTGGAGGTTAAGAGGTGCCTTAACTATCTAAGGCTATTTCTTTTTCAGGCACACCAGTTCTAAACTCTCCATGCATACAGAAAGTGTATTCTGATTTATTCTGATACAATACAATTCATGTATGTGACTTAGAAAAATGACTGGAAGAATAATGCCAGGACAGCATGATACCGCACATTATTCCTGTGAAATCATTTTAGAAGTAGACTCTTTAACATGGCATCTAATGTAGGTAGTTTTATGTCTTTTCAGTGAACTAAATTTCCTGCTTACCACAAACCATCTCCAGACACTCCTGCTCAACCCCCAATTTCTTTGTCCTCACTCAGATTTCTATGCTGGTTGTATCAATATGCCAGTTTTCCAGTGAAGTCCAGACTCAATGGCATGTTGTAAGCATCAGTTATCTTAATTAATCATGTGGAAGCCAGTGTTGGCCTTTCTAAACATACTGTGCTCACCATGGCCCTTTTAACGTTGAGTCTTGTGATTCCAAAAAAGTGAAGGCACCCAGAACTATTCAGGAGAAGGAACTTGTAGTGTCTTCTTGTGAAAATCTTATGGCTACTTCTCCACCTGCAGTGTATTCCCCTAGTAGCCTCCCCATTAATCAGTGATCCCTTGCTTCATGCCATAGACCATGTGACTACGGAAGAACACCCTGAAGACGGCGCAATCAGACATCAAGACAATACACCACCTACATGTACTTTCATGAAATTATGCCATTTTAAAACAAGACTCTCCCCACTTCGCACCTTGTCAACCATCAGTACTTTTCAAATCCTCCACCCTACACAAATTCATTTTTATTTCATATTTATTTCTAAACAAATGTGTTATGAATAAATTCAGGCCTCCTTAAAAAAGATGAAAAAAGCTTTCAGTCTAAAGCAATGTAAAAAGGTGAAATACTGTTTCTTTTTCACCACTAAACACACAATTGTCATTGTTTCTTTTTTGGATCATTTTTAAAAAACAACTGGTATCAATAACCCTGTGTAATGTTTTCCAGTGTAGGTCGCCTGTTCTTTTGTTATCTGGAGATTGAAAAAGTTGCCTCCATGCTGGTGCCATATTTTCTACACCCAGATTTTCTCTCCAAGGTGTATTCACCACAGTATTTAAAGAAGAAAAATGAATAACATTTAATCAATAATTATTATGTTTCCTTATTTGAAAGAGAGGCTAGGCACACCTTCATGTCTAGCACCATGGTGTCCATGCCTGACCTGTGGTGACCGACAGAATCTTTGGCCATACAAGATAAGAAGGACTGGATACTCCTAACAGACTACGTGTCCAGGATGGAAGGTAACAGGGCAGAACCTATAAAAGATTTCTTTATCATAAATCTGAAATGGTGAGGGCTTTGTGTTTAATCGATAACTTTTTAAAACAGGCCACAAGAACAAAGGATTGAAAATCAAAGGTTCATCAAAAACCCATCCTGATGCACTAAAATCCCTTTTAAAAATAAAGTTAGTAAAGCACCCCTGTAAAATTCTGGCAGCAGAGAAAGATTGACTTGTGAACATCCATTACCAGCTTGTTGAACCCAAATCCTTCCACCCTGAGAAAAAAACTTTCAGCCAAGTCCCTCTAAAAAGGTGGATGAGAAACAAAGAAAAGATCTTTAATGACCTGGAGCCTGAAACATGTAACGTTTGAAAAAATATTAATAAGCTCCTGACCTCCTTTGTCCACAAGTAAAAACAAAACACTCTGCTGAATCCAGTGGAGGCCATCGCAAAAAATGTTAACAAGCATACTGTAGATCTAAGCTAAGAGACTCCAAGAAGAATCCCCCACATTAACTTATGTCATAACATAGATTCTGTTAAATTATTAATCTTGATCTTATAAAAACCCCTTGAGCTCTGCGAACAATCATTTTTTAACAGTCAATTCAGTAAAAACCTCTTCATTATATCTGTATTGTAATGTGGTCTGCAGTTTGGAGATGTCCTGCTCCAGAGATTTCAACTGCTGATGGCACTTTATGGTAACTTGCTTTCTATTCTGTTGACAGAACACCTTGATTTGGACTTTAGAGATGTCCCACCAGTGCCTGAATGAGCAAACCTGGTTTTGGAGAGGTTCCACTGAGGCCAGAAAAATTGAAAACATTGAATGAAGTCCACGTCTCCAAGTAGAGAGATATTAAAGTGCCGTAAAGACTTAGAAGGAGACATATTAGGATGACTATTTTTGTCCCTATCTAAGAGTGATCAGACAGGCCTACTGGAGGGAGGTAGGCAATAGTAACTGTGTTTAAATGGTCTGTCTGAGCCATTGACACAAAATATCTTGTCCTTTCATTTAAGGGAACTTGCTATGCCAAATGTCCACTAATTCTGCTTGCTTTAGTAACGTTTGTGATATCTTCACAGACAGACACAGTTCAGTGTCTCATAGTAATCTAATAAAGGATTTTCTGTACAATTAAAATCCCCCAGAATTTCACATTAACAAATGAATCCACCACCCCTGGTAAGTGTATAAACATTAATGAACACCAGCCACCACCTTACTAATGTTTGTTGTCTTCAGGTTGACTGATTTTGAAAAAAAGTATCATAACCTCCGCACTGAGATGATGGCCATAGTTGAGAAATGCCTGCCCTGACACTCTCTCAACTGCAGAGGTTTTTGGTGCAAAAGATCAAAAACAGTAGCTCTCTTTGCACTCCCCCTACAGCCATTTACATTTAAGCTGCCAGTATGCAAAGACTGCATGGAGAAAGCATAAACTGGAAGAACCGACCAAATAAACCACAAAACTGACAAAGTAAAACTAAATGAAGGAGCCATTATTTCTGATCGATGGCCTTGCACCTTACTCATGACATTTTTCAGCCTAGTGTTTTTTTTCTGGTCCATTCCTTAATGAACTGCCCTTCTCAAGATTCTTTGGGCAGACACCAGAAATGGGTAGAGATGAGGAAAGTGGTCCTCTACTTCTACTCCTCTTTTGTTCTCAATAAATTGTAAAAAACACTATCTGACACTGGCAGTGCTGTAACTGTCCCTGACCTGGTACTGTGTGGAGGTCTTGTTCCTCACTGAGCCATCTGTGTCACTGTCCCCACCCTCATTGTCACCCGAATCACTCGCTACATCACTCTGGCTTCTAAGACAACTACTGCCACCTTAGACACCTCACCAGACATCAGACCTTTCATTTGTTTAAGCCTTGGTTGCTCGGCTTTTCATTTTTTAGTGGGTTCTTTAAAAGACTGATCAGACACACACGCCTGCACTCCCACTCTGCACACTCTCTCCACATTCATTCTGGCTTTTCTTGTTCATTTGCTCCTCCACAATACACTGTGTGGCACTGTCTATTACTCTTCAGCATCAAAAGCCAATACTTCATTTATTTCCATTGTTGGGGACTCATTTGCAGCAGAGAAGACTAGCACAGCTTCCTCTGAGCGCACCTTCTCAGTCGCATTGGTACACTAACAACAGGCACAGAATTCGACATACTGACAGCCCCAACCAACGCGTCTCTGCTCTGGAGCCTCTTTCAACACTCTGCTGGAGGGCTGGTCATTGCAACAGACAGACATTCACAACAACCTCACAATCGTCCATATTTTCAATTTCCAGTTCACTTTCATACTCGGTCTCTTCATTCCCGGTGTTTAGCTCAGCTGATTTCTCCACTGAAGGAGCAAAGCCACCCAGTAACACGACGTTTCCACTGAAACCCCTTATGTCCACGTCTGCCACAGTTAAAGCACATTTTTGTCTCAGGGGTAACAAATACTACATAACTTGAAATCAAAGTGTTACATTTCGACCATCGTTCATATTATCTCAAATCATGTACACGTGCCCCCAAAAGGCAACAACTTGCTTTAGTTGTTGCATTGGGCACTCTGAAGGTATCATACTAATATTTGACAGAATTTGTCCATAACATTTTAATTCTCCTAACAAAATATGGTTTTTTTTAAGAAAGAGGGTACATTTGAAATTACATTTTTCACTGGCACTGATAAGGGCAAAACTGTGACTAAAGCACCATTAATTACTAATCCCTCTTGAACACGTTTATTAGCTAGTGTCTCCTTATAACAGATAGAGAGAACAAACAAATAATAATAATAATAATAATTCATTACATTTATATAGCGCTTTTCTCAGTACTCAAAGCGCTATCCACACAGGGAGGAACCGGGAAGCGAACCCACAATCTTCCACAGTCTCCTTACTGCAAAGCAGTAGCACTACCACTGTGCCACCTGTGAGGATGAGCAAACTTCTATTTGTCCCCAGATGTAGAGGATCTCACTGGTCAGCCTTTGTGTCCCACTGATGCAACACGTATCATCTACCTACTCTTAGCTGTTTCTGTTCTGAATTTGCCACGCCATTACTAATAGAAAGAGTAGCGTTAATTCTTGGTAAAGGTAAATGTTTATATTTGTTAAAAATATCCTGAAGGAGTATGGATTTAAAAGTTTTGTTCCAAAAGGTTCTTGCACAACCTTGAGTTGGTTTTACCAAGTCTAAAAATATTGTTTTATGGTTCATATCATTATGATGTAATTGATGCAAAATGTTACTTGAACCTGTCAAAGACTGGTATGCCATACTGTATAGGGTTGATTGGTTGCCCAGTGCTCTGCCTCCCCTACCATACTGTTTTGTAAAGTAAGTGAATTATATGCACAAAGCTTGTTTGTTTACAGGATTTGTTTATTGGCTGTTTCTGCGAGTGGAGTTCATTTTATCACATATAAGCCAAACATATTGTTAGGTTGATTGGCAGTACTGAATTTCTTCCAGTATGTATGTGCCAAACTGTGTGTGGACCATTATTTAGGATAGGTTCTTGACTGGGATAAAATGCTTGCATTAGTGCACAATTATATTTATTTTAAACATGTTTAAAATAGGTATATTCAAAGTTATCTTCAATTTAATGTTTCTGAAAGAACTGCAGTTTTTCACATTCATTTGTCTTCCACAATAAACCTACAAGAGATTTTTTTCCTGCCAGCATTCTGTGTAGTCACTTACATGTTCAGATCAGAAATGAAATCCTTCTTTTTGTACGTCGATTATCACATCTGCTTCTCTGATATATTAGATCCAGGCCTGAGAGTTATTCATTTATATCTACACGACGACCGGTGCTGGAAGTGCTCTCTTATTTGCAGAAGGAGATCAAAATTAAAATACATTCAGATTGTTTGTAATTTCTTAACATGCTTCTGTTTTGCATATTGTTTGTTTGAAGCAAAGAGGGCTGTAGTAACATCACTGGCAGCATTTACGTCTGTCTAGTACTGATAGCTGATTACAACTGATAGCATTATGCAGATTCATTTCAGTGGCTACTGGCCAGTTAACTACAGTGCACAGGAACCAGCAAATGTTGCGTAGGTGTAGGATATCTGATGGAAATTGTGATGTAAATATTTGTGCAAAGAATCTGACCAGCAGCCTTGTCAGAGTCATCTACATTTACGATAATGGATGACCATATGGCTGTGTTGACCTTGCAGGATCTGTTGGATTATTTGTTTGTTGACATTTCCTTTGTACTCAGATTTGCAAAGGCTTTGTATTAATAGTAAGGAAAAATACATCAAGGATATCTAATTGGTGGTTTGTTGTTTTTTTTTTTTTGTTCTTTTTCAGGCAAGTCGATACATTCCAAAAAAAGGCAATTTGCAGCTTGCTTTTTTGGTGTTGTTATTTTATTTTATTTCAGGTTTTCTAGCACTTTGCATGACCTGTGATTGTTACATGCCCCACGTTACCATGGATGCATGGCTTCCGTTGTTCTTTTCCATGCCTGGATTTAGCTCTGGCATAGAGAGAAGCGGTTCAGTGAGCAGGTACTGTAAAGCAACCTGCACTCTAATGTAACGTATGGAAGTGTTATTAGTTAAGTTACCATACTGCTGGAAAACTGTACACCATTTCAGCATTTTGTTAGCTCAGTCATGTTAGAATCCTAAACTTACTGCATCTGGGAAATACATGCAGTGATAGCTGTGGAGAAATGTAGAAGTGTTTAATAAGCTCATGGATCATTTAGGATGGATTTATTACAAAGCAGTATATCACAAAAACAGTTGTGGGAGTAAAACATTGTGCATCATTCTTCCTTTTGCTTAAAAAAACATCCATGCGTTCAGCAAGTGGATCCAGTTCTGAGAATTGTGCTGTGCTGTGCTGTGCTGCAGCGTATACGGTTTGCTGTGTATTTTACTAGATGTACAGTATGTGCATTGCTGGATTCTTTGTGTATGAGACTTCCTGCCCCTGTGGAAGAGACCATTCTCTTATCAGGTCATTATAGTTTCCATTATCATGGCAAGCTGCTTGTTTAGCTGCTATTCCATGCATTATTTAGCTAAACATAAATGAAGTTCTCTGTTTTGTTAGCAGTTGTGCTCAGCATTGTATGCTTATGTGTCGAGTATGCAGGAGCTTTCATTAAACAGCAGGGTGTTATTAGGCATAGCATGAAAGGCCGCCTCTGGTCTTGTCTTTCTTGTTTAAAATGAGCTTGCAAGCAGGCCGTATGCTATAGGTCCTTGCCGTGAATCAAGGAGGGATGAGAGCAAAGCTTGAGGCTCAGGTGGTTGTCAGCCTCAAGTTTAGCTCAGCTCTTTCAACAATTTGTCACGCCTGAGTCTGCTCCTGCTGCGCCAGCACGTGCCAGCTTAGTGTCAGAGCGCCTGTTTGCCAGACGGCCACTCGGGCCTAACAGCCTGCTGTTGATAGGACCAGTGGCTTGCTGTGGCAATATGGAGTGGAGGGAGAGCCTTGGCAACAGCCTAGCAGTGTGCAGAATAAGCAGGCCTCTAATGAGATGTGAATGGCATCAGTCAGTCCCTTTAGAATTGGCTGAGGCGTGTGTCTCCACTCCAAGCAAGTTTGGCAGGCTATTCATTAACAAGAGTCATCAGGAGTTCAAGCCTGGAACAGACAAGGCCTGTAGCAGAGCCTGCAACAAATGTACTGTGTTTGACGCTTTCATTGTGACCATCCTTCATAATAGCACAGTTCAGAAAGGAAAAAAGAATGAGTGATGGAAGCATTTGTATGTGAGCCTGATTTCCAATTTACGTTCTTTTTTTTTTAATTATCACAGAAATAGGCTTGAAAGCTGAAGTAAAAAAAAAAAAATATATAAAGTGAAATTTGTCTTCCTTTACAAAGACGCAGGTGTTGTTCTGATTCACATATCAGACATCATTATCTTTAATGCATCAGTACGAACACGCTATTGTTATAAATAAAAAATTGCAGTCTTCACACAGTGAAGTGTTTTGTATGTTGGCGTAGTTGTTAAAGCATTAAAGAAGAATCTCTACTGACTATTGAAATCCCTCATTTCTGATTCCGTTTATGACAAGAAGGTTCTTGCTTCCCTTTTGTAAAGCTCGGCATTGCCGTAAAGATTTAAAAACAAATTGCATTATTTCACGAGATGGTTGTTTGTATAAATCACCACTTCTTGATTGAAAAATCTGTAAAGTTAGCTAATGGTAGTGCAGTCCTAAACAGTTCACTTATTTCATCAGGAGTTGCATGCAGTCACAGTCACTAGGGTTTTATTTGCCTTTTTGTGTCTCGAAGCAAACGTTTCCCAGCTCCAGATCACTGTGACTTTTGCACTCTGCTCATCTTCACAATTAAAATTATTAACAGTTTCAGTGTCCCTTGAGACAACCTAGAAGAGAAACACAAAAGGCAAAATATTTGGGATTATGGACACTGTTTACAGGCAGAGGTCCTATGGAGGCAGCTGAAAAAAGGCCTTTGTGTTGAGCCAGCCACTCGGGTTTCTGTGACATGGAAAGGTAACATTTAGGAAGCTGTTGCTTGGAATATCTGATTCATTTCATCTGTGTCGCATTTTTAAAAATCAGTGATAACTTTCGTCATATTGCTTTTATTTTTTTCAGGTTTAATATTGGTTTTAATATGGAAGCATCTTACCCATTATCTTGAAGCTGCTGGACTGAATCTTTCAGCAGTGTAACAGGCTTCTTGTTTGATATGTTTGCTGTACTTTTAAACATGGAGTACTTTTTTGGCACCCAGCGTTGCCTGAACCATGAGAAGCTTGGCTTGAGTCCCAGCCCCGCACGGGTTCAGATCCTTTCCCTGACACCTTGTGACTCTGTCATAGATTATAATTTTATTACTTGTGATGGCACTAACAACATTAGTCTACTCATTTATTTCAAACACGTGCTATATTTGCAATAAAAGTTGCAAGAGAAAAGTAAGGATTTATACTTTTATAATTAGTATTTTTTCCAAAGCATTAGAGAAAATAAATGTTGGATTTATTTGAAAAGCTCGGTATGATTTGTGCAATAAAACTGAAATGATTGTATGCATGTGTCTTTGTTTAAATACCCTGCTCTGCACTTTCTTTTACTCTTTTTCCTTAACCTGCGATATTAGTTATGAGGAAAGGGCGTTGTACCTGGAAGCAATAGTTCAGAACCACCGTGAGGCCATGACGTTTGAAGACTTTTCTGCTCAGGTGTTCTCCCCTTCACCAAGCTGTTACACAATGAGCGGAGCAGGTATGTTTTAGTCTCATTATCATTATTCTTATGGTTATCTGTTATATCGGCCTTTATTAGGGCTGTTTTACTTTCAGGATTAATCCTTACCAGTTTAGGCTAAGCTATTTTTCCTTTGAGCAAAACTAATGAATATCAAAAGACTTGAAGCTATTCATTTTCATTTGTTTTGCATCAAAGATGGTCCTCAACTTTCTTCTTTTGTTTTGAAACCTTTCTTCAACCACCCTGTTAACCTTGAGTTCTTGCGAGGTTAATGAACTTGCTTTCTGTAATATGTTCAGATTCATTGAAGGGTGTAGGATACTTGCTGTGCCTTGCATATGTTATGCAGAGCTGAAACTGAATTAATGCTTACTTATCGGAAAAGGATCCCTCCCCACAGAAAGCTCTGCTGTTAATGTTAAATGTGGATTATGCTGCTAGGATACCAGCTCCCGAATTAATGCAGCAGAAACTGAAGGATGAACTTCATTCATCTTGCTTCCCCGTTTCAAAATAGGTGTAATTTTCATCTACCTATCTATCAATCTGTCAGAAAGTTTTTATTATGAAATGTACTTAACATCTTTGCTTGTTTACCTGTCCTTTTTGTTTTTGTGGATTAAGATGTTATTTTTATTTTAATTCTTGAATGTACAGTACATATAAACAAGAGTCTCTGAATAGAAAAAGCAGGAAAAACTAATTTACCACATTATTTCCTAATATTATGTATTCTTTATTCCTATTCTTCCTGTTGTTGCTGTTATTCATTTAAAAAATCTGAAAGTACATTGGTTTGCAAAAGTCATCATTTGCAGTTAATGTCAATGTGGAAAATATAGTTGTATTGTTATTATGTATTATTTTATGATTTTCAGTTTTTATAAAGGGGTACACCTTGTACTTGGGGCCACGTTCTGATGCTTTAAGAAGAATGCCATGTTCAGTTTTTATGGTATTGTTTTTAAAACTAATGGATGCTGCATAAGTTAAATGAACCTTTGATGCTTTTTTTTTTTTCCCCCTAGCAGTTTCTTTGTTTTTCAGTTCTGGATGCTCCAGCCCACCAACTGAATTAAACTAGTTTAGCCACGTTGAACATCTGCTCCATTTCCCCTTGTGCAATCTGACTTGTTAAACAAGTATCTTACATCAAAGCCATAAAATTGCAGAAATAAATTAAATTCAGTGAAATTAATCGGCCTCCAATAAAATCAGACATGCGTCACCATTTAAATGCTGTTGGCTGTGTCCAGTGAGCTTTGTTACAAGATAAGAGGTGTGTGTGCATTTATATTGGTCTCCAGTAGCAGCACGCAGAAGGCTGCACAGATAAGCAGACTGGCAGGAGCAGAGGGGAGCCTGGGCCATTTACATAATTATGCCGCTGCTTCCTGGAGAGACTCTGAGAAACACTATGCTGACCTCTATTGACCTTTCATGAAGTGAAGTACCAAACAGCAGAGACAGGGAAAATCTCTACGAGGGAGGAACTAAAAGCCCATGGACTTGTTCCTGTATGTGAACCTTACATTTGGGGGGTTTATGGGGGGACATTATTCTCTGTACCTGATAGACTGGTCCCAATTTCAAAAAGGAATCACCTTTTTAACATTTTTTTAACCCTCAGTGCAGAAAGTTTCTAAATGTGTGTAAGGCTGCTTAACATATCATGATCAGAATTCAGTGCTGGTGTACACGTCTGCAAAGAGCAGAAAAACCAATCGCACTGGTGGGCTGGCAGCTGAAGAGCCCAGTATGAGACAGAGTTGCTCTATGGGCAGCCAGTTGTGCCTGTGAAAGGTATTACTACTCATCACTTTGCATCTGTAAATATGTTTAGTTTGATCTTGCTGTCACTGTGTATCTATCTATCTATCTATCTAGTGATGATTTGTGATTTTATTCCTAACCTGTGACATTGTGTTTCCCTGAAAACGTTCTTTGCTATTTGTTGATTTAGATGTGATGTTTTTAAAGTGTCTGTTTGTTTACTGCATGTAGCTGGCGCAGCTAAAACAGCTGAGATGGGCCAAGGCACACATGCATAAGCCATGAACTCGACAATTACATCTCTAAGCCAATCTCATCCCCTCTGTCTACAAGTACGCCATCCTACAAATACAAGCAGACTTTTCATTTTTCAAATGTATTAATAATACTGTCTGTAAACTTCACTATATTTAAAATAGATCATATCTCTTATCCATGCCTCTGGTTAACTTATTGACTCTATAACTCAATTGAAAAATGAATATAAATTGAAAAATAAATCAAAACAGCTTGGACTTTGAGTTACTACCATCTGATTTATTGATTATGTAACTACAGCTACAAAACAGTAATAGAATTTGCACAAATATCCACTGTACATGCACATACATTTTGAGCACTTATTATTCCAGAAATCATATCTGCATTCTCTGTAGTTAGTAACATCCACCCATTTTCTGACCCATTTATTCAAACGTAGGCCTCAAGTGCACATGCTGAGTAGCCTTGGTGCTTAATGCTGCATTATGGGAATGGCACAGATACCTATTAGCTATTGCGGAATTTCTCTCTTGTACTTACTCTCCTCAGTTGCATTAACACCTTGAAGGCATCTGAATGTACAAATTCTGGGCTGTTAAAATTCAAAAAACAGATCTGTGTGTTTTACCTGTTAAAGTAGGTTCATTTATATTCTTTTAAATAAGAAGATGTATGGCATGCTAACCATGAACGTGTAGTTCCATGGCCTGTTAATGTTATTGTACAGATGCATATGTTTATAAATGCATTCTCGTGTTTTTTTTCATTTTTTTACCCCACTGTATCGTAATCAAAGGAACAGCAGGTCAAGATATAATACTAAGCAGTTAAAACATTACATGCCCCACTTTTTCCTAATAAATATTTATCTACTAATACTAAATGCACCTCACCTTAGCAGCTTAAAGGGACTAGAGCTTTGAAGCTGATGTGGCTGCCGGGATTCTGTTGCGTTAGGGTAGTGATTTGTAATCTCAGCCCGTTTCACATTCAGTAGTTCAGTTTTTCCCTCTATCTAATCTTACTGCGCCATTAGCAGCACTTTTTTCTTCTCTTATCCTACACAACAATGTGAAATTTAGAAATATTTGTATTTTTGCCATAATCTTACCTTTCTCTTTTTTGTTTACCTATTAATTCACTTTTTCAGTGTTTGTTTTGCACGCTTAATTGTATCTGAATAATAACAATTAATAATGAGTAACATAGACTGGGGGCAAATGACACTAGTGAGTCCTTTAATAGTGGCTTAAAAAAACCAAACACCTGAAAAAGCAGAACGGAAATCGTGATGATGAGGATGAAGACTTTAAAGCCAAGATAAATAGACTCTAAACATATATACCTGGTACATTCCAATGCAAAATTTAGCAAATCCATTTTTGTAACTGCTTACTTACTGTAAATAAAGTAGGAGTCGCGGCAGGCGCAGTTGCTGAAGGTCAGTCTGAACTGAGGTTGAGAACCACTGCTCTAGGGGGATGGAGACATAAAAACTTTCATAGTGTGTTCTGAGAGAAAAAAATATACATATTCACTTTTTATCCTGAAGCTGTCATAGAGATTTTTAACATTTAGAAAGAAGGAAAAAAAAGCCCAGAAAGTATCAGAATGACTGCATTCCTGCTAACATTTCTAACAACTGACCTGCTGAGAAAATTTCAAAATGAGGATAATGGCTGCATATAAGCTATTAAAAGGAGCAGGCTCCAGTCAAGATGGACATCAGTTCTCCTCTAACCTTGTAGCAAAGACCTCCTTTGCAAAAAAAGATAAATGATGAGATGAAACCCTGCCCAAAGTCCACCTGCTGGCTCACTCTTTGCCTGCCATCAGAACTGTGGTATATAGAGTAGAAGAGGCTGTCACACAAAGGGTAAAGCTACAAATAATAAATAAGTGCACATCGAGGGTTTTTAAGGTAACACGTTAAAAGCTGTACAGCACATTTCATTTCATCTCGAAGACAAGTGAGCTTTGCCTCCTGTTTAAAGAGAGATTCATGTTTTGCATTGGTCGTTAATACTCGTAATTTAAATGTAATGTTTCTCTTGATTCTCCTCTTAGTTCTTTTTGGTGAATCCCCAGTTCTTCCTGCACTCTGGAGCTCCAGCCCTAAAACCAGTCACCCTTTTTACCAGGCTTCATCTAACTTCACCCGTTTGTTGTCTGGTACAAATCTTGTAATCGATATTGAACCCACTTCCCATTGTCCAAATGACTTGAAATTTTGATGACAATACATGAATCAATAATCAGTTTCACTAACTGATCAATTAATCCATGTTAATTAAGAAAATTTTCATATGAAGAATAGTTAAAGATTTCACCAATAGATGGTGCTAGTAACAGATAGAAATATTAAAGGAAGTGTTAAAATATTGATGACAAAATTATACTAAAACAAACCCAAGACTAAAAAGTTGAAAATAATAATAATATATACTGTATATATAAAATACTTTTTAAAAACCACGCTTATATTAAGTTGAAAAGTGTAGTAAAAAGTAAAAAATAAGTCTCTCATACATCACTCGTAAAATAAAAGTGTGGGCGCTTTTCATCAATCAATAAAATTTTAGCAAAAGTGCCCACGCTTTTATTTTACGAGTGATGTATGAGAGACTTATTTTTTACTTTTTACTACACTTTTCAACTTAATATAAGCATGGTTTTTTATATATATTTTATTATTATTCCTGACCTCACCTTTCCCACATGACAGGCGTCTTAGAGATATCCCTCGGACTTCTGCCCATTCCCAGTAGCGTCTCTGGTAAGTTAGTGTGCCTGGTGTTATCACTTCTAGCAGCTGCTGACCCGCTTTCCCATGGGCCTTCCTCGTAAATATTGGGAGCTTATAGCCCCCTAGCACCTGCTTGTCCACACTATATTTAATGCAAGAACCTCCCTTATCCCCTACAAAAATACAGGCTGCAGTGGGACTTCTTCTGCTATTTTTGCCATCATCGGCCTTTACTAATCCTGGCACTTTGCATTTGCACGTTCTCCCCATGACTGCAAGAGTTTCCTCCCTCAGTCCGCAGACATGCAGGTGAGGTGGATATGTACATGCAGAACATTTTTAGTGTTCTGCACACAGAATACATGTTTGCAAACAGCTACCAAGTGTAACATTGTTAAACACATTTTATTGTATAAGCATCCGTGTTTGTGAATATCTGAAAACTGCACAACTCTTGGAGTGACATGTTGGTAGGTTTTAAGTTGCATTATTCTGTTGTTTCTGCATGCAGCACTGTGGTTTCAAAAGCCACTTAATTTTGTATCGATTGTAGCTGCACAACTTAGCATTCTGTGGGAGTAGCACAGTGTAAAATACAAGGACAATAAAGTGCATAAGTTTTTTACCTGTCCTCTGCAATATGCGAGACACAGGCACAATTTAAACATTTAGTACATCATCATTGACGGGGATGTTAGTCAGTACAAGAGCAATACCCCTCAAGTAGCTCACAGGTTTCCATTTAGTTGTAGGCCATTGGCTGACCTGTCATCCCTGATGAATACCCTTTTTTCCCCATAGCAGAGAATTTTACAATCACCACGCAATGTCTGACAATCATTTCAAAACTTCACATTGCCAAAAAATGTTATCTCCAGGTCTCTCTCCTACTGTATCTGCAAAGGCTGACTGACAGCCCCTAATATTGACCATTGCCCATAAAAATAATTTTTCCATTGTAAGCGGGCCAAGGGTGTCATGAATGATTTGTTCTCACAGTCATTATTTAGAAAAAGAATGGATTAAGCAACCTTACAATGAGAATTTAGCAACTGCCCTTACCACTTGAGGACACTACTGTATATACAGTACTTACAGTGACTATACTAGGCATCTGATAGAGACCAGATTTCATAAAGCTTTACTCCTGCCTCAAGGAGGAGGTTCGTTCTTAGAATATGATCTGCATTATGTATCCCCATGCAATAATAACCCAGAATCAGCTGCATAATTAAGTGTTCACATGACTTTGGCATATTAATATATTTTTTATTAAAAAATATTGAAAGTCAAGGTCTGTTATGTGGTGTCTATTTGTCCCCTTAGATTAGAACTATCTACTTTCTGGATTTTATGAAAACAACATATCTGTTCTTTATGTCTTGATAGGTAACACCATAGAAGTAACAGAGGGTGTGTGTACCTTTTCAGATCACTCCGGAATTCCAAAGACAGCTGAGTGAATATCTAACAAAGCCAAACCTCGCTGTAGTTTCTTGAAGCAGGGCTGCTACTTATCATGACTTGAATACCTTATATAAATATCATATCATCTAATATTCTGAAATGTACTTTTATTTACAGGGACATAAAAGACAGAAATGCTGGAACTTTGGAAAAATATTCCTTTACTATTGATTAGACAAAAATCTCCCTTAATATGGCTAGAAAGCCTATTTTATTATTTTAGGAAAGTCTTTGAATGTTAAGTGATATGTACTAGCAGATTTATATTTATTTTACATGGTGAATGGAAACTGTTCACAGAGAGTATTCTTTTACTTAGATTTTTTTTCCTGAACCTATAAGCACATGCTTTTTGGATTTGATTTGATATACTTTGTCAATCCCTGAGAAGAAATGGTCTTTTCACATGACCTTTGGGGTCAGAGTGCAGGGTCAGCCATGATACAGTGAGGAGTAGGATTTGGAGATGTGGAATAACACGGTCTGCCTATAAAGAAAGCTTTCTTTTTAGCCTTAGTATGAGAATGATTGATTGGCACTGTCAACAGTCATGAGTTTCACAAGTAGCACCTACTAAAAAATGTAAAACTGTGAACAGTCCTGAAACTTTGTGAGTTGGAATGCTATGGGTCTTCATCATGAGCAGAAAAAAAAGCTGTTTGCATATCTTATCCCATTGAATTCAGGTATATGCTTTAATCAGAAAGTACATTTAAATATTAAAGATCAACTGAAAACAGAACACATTGGACAGGTACAATATTTCATTCCAGTTATGACAGTAAGGGGTAGCAGAATTGATTCTTAAAGCAATCCCTTTAGTTGCCTTTGAGGTAATTTCTGGTGCTTTATAGTGTTGGCAAAACTCAGTGAATCTTGACCATTTCCAGCAAATGTATTTGCACCCTGCTGCTATAATAAGAATGTATAGTGAAGGTAGCCACAATCTTAATGAATTGGAATTTCCACTGTGTATTGAACCCCACTTTAGACTGCTCATCTTCAACCAGACTATTGAACAGTTTCACATTAAAAATATATATGGTATATATGTGATTTTTGAACTCATGATGGTTTCTTTACCCGTATTGAAGACAGTGTTTTTTCTCTCTACAGTGCATGATAGTCACTCACTAATTAATTTCTTTTTAATGATAATATTTTTCTACCCTCTCTGAAATCTTGTGGTTATACTACAGTTGTTGTTTTTTTTAATTGATAATTTTACTGAAACTAAGGAAAGTTAGGAGATTTATGCCAGAATTCTATGAGAAACACTTAAAGTACATCTGAGTAGAGAAATAACTTCTTTTCTTTTGTACAACAATAAACTGCAAACCGGAAAGGCAACAACATTAATAAAATTACAGAATCAGTGATGCGAGATCACTCACCTCTAAATGGTTCAAAAAAGGCATACTTTACAAATGTACTATAATGTATCAAACACAGGACAAAACTTCCATCTATCCCTTCATTTTCCAACCCACTTCATTCTGAGCAAGGTGTCAGGGGAGCCTGAGCCCATCCCAGCAAGCATAGGGCACAAGGCAGGAACAATCCCAGTCATTTTGCAGAAGACAGACTATGTAAACTATTACCTAAATCCACGGTTTTCAAACTTTTTTGAACAAGTACCACTCCGCAAGGACCAGTAAACTGAAGTACCACTGTCAATGAATCGTTAATATACGCCCGTGTTGTTTTGAAGAAAAAGTCACTATAATAAATATAATGACTATAATTATGACGTTAAAGTGATATTAAACTAATTAAAGAATCGTTTTTAAAAAGTGCGAGGTGTATAAACAGGTAAAACGACTGAAAAGTCATATGAGCGGGTATTTGACGACAGATTCTCGCTCACGAGAAGAATTTTAATAACTTTGTTCACATGCAAAATACATTATCACTTGTAAGGTTACTCACTCTTACTGCCATGCTTAGTGCGAAAAGTGCGCTTTTTTTGCCATCAGGTCCTGGATCCGTGGAGAAAGTGTGCTTACCGAGACCACCAGATCGTATTCCAAATACAAACAATTTCTTGGTTTTGTCTTTATGCTTGTCATGGAAGAAAAGGCCTTTTTTGCATAGATACGTCAAGCCGAAGGGTAGCAGAGCTGTAATCGCCTTAGCACCGAGTTCATCATTCTCTTTCCTCACTTGACTCCAGAATTCTGTCACTGATCTTTCTTTGAACATTTCTTGGAAATGCTGATTATCTGTCATGTCTATCAATATCTCTTGCTGCTGGATGGAAAGATCGGCACTCATAATGTTCTCCATATTAAACGGTGATGTAATCCAGTGCTTTCCAATGTCGCTTCCTGACGTCAAGAATGGAAAATATGATACAAATTCCGAATGGAGCTTCTTCAGATGGTTGGTAATAACTTTCTGTATTTCCCTTGTATCGACGGCAGTGTTCATTGCTAGAAATTCAGAGAGAATCGGAAACATTTTCCAAGTTTCCATTTGCGACCTGATTCATCCAGAAATAGAGTTTCTTTCTCTTCCATTGTAAAAATGTTGTGTCCGTATCCCTGGAGAGACACGTTCAGTTCGTTTAATTTTTTAAACACGTCTGCAAGGTAACCAAGGCGGCAAACCCATGACACATCTTCAAACTTTTCTGCAAGGGATGACGAATCTTTCAGGAAGAGATGCACCTCATCACGGAGCTCAAAAATCCTCATCAGAACTTTTCCTCTTGAAAGCCATCGAACTTCTGTATGGAAAAGCAACGTCTTATGGTCAGAACCTATTTCTTGACACAATTGACGGAACAACCACGCGTTCAAAGGGCGGCTCTTGATGTAATTAATAATTTTTACAGCATCATTCAAGGCCTCGTGCAAAATGTCACTCATTCTCTTCGATGCCAGCGCATGTCTATGCAGGATACAATGAGAAGAAACTATCGAATTATTTTGTTGCCTTGCTCTCGCAATGAAACCAGCTGTTCTTCCTGTAATTTGCTGCTGCTCCATCTGAACAAATTGCAATGCACCAAAACAAAGAATATCATGTTCGTGGAAGAAATCATCGATATGTTTGAAGATTTCCTCACCAGTTGTTCTCTCAGGTAAAGGTCGACAAAGCAAAATATGTTCGATAATATCTTCAGAATCTGGAACACGAACAAAAATGACCAACTGGGTTTCGCCTGAAATATCTGTGCTTTCATCCAACTGCATCGAAAACTCCTTAGCTGCAATTATCTTCTCAACCACCTGTTGTATCAAATCCTCCGATATATCTTTAATTCTCCTTTGCACGGTCTTATCAGAACATGGGATACTTTTTAAAACGCTGGCCATTTTGTCGTCGAACATGATTGATACGATTTCTATTGCTGAAGGAAGCACAAGTTTCTCAAGGACAGTATGGGGTTTATTTTGTTTTGCCGCTAGCAATGACAGAGCATATGATGCCTGTAAACACACTTGTTGTTTTTCTGAACACTGTCTGCTGCTTCAAAAATTCGTCTTTACTCCTGACAAAAAATGACAACGGTTTTCTGTTGTGATCTTTGTGCTTAGTTGTAAAATGTCGCTGAAGTAAGGATGGCTTCATACACTGGTTCGACAGTACCTCATTGCAGATAACGCACACAGGCTGCTGATGAGTGTCGCTTTCAATGTAATAAAACCCCCATTGCAAATAGTCTTCGCTGTACTTGTGATTTGGTTGGGCTGTCTTTATTTTCTTTTTTGGTGGTTCTTTTGGTGTATCTCGTCGCTCAGCATTCGGCGGAAATGTTGTTTCGGTAGCACTGGAAACTTTGCTGTTCGAACCGCCTCTTTGTGATTCTTGCACAGATGTTGCCACTTTTCTGATAACGAATTTGTCCATCTTGAAAGAACTGTGCAGGACACAACACGGTAAAATGGGTAAACGGTGGGTAGATCACTTTGCACGCAGATTGGAAACGCACCACCTTCCTTGAGACAAACCATATATCAAACTGAAGAAATGAGACTGCTGAGAAGCCAGTTGTCAATTCTCCTCAAATTCTTTCGTTTGTTCAAAGAAACAGACACGAAAAGGTCATTTCGCAATCCACTTTGAGAAAGGGTAGACTTGAGATAAGAACTGCGAGGGTTTAAGCTTGGGCACCTGGGGCATAATAATCCATTTGCTCCAACTTCTGGTGATTCACCGGCTGGACGAAACTTGTTGTGTATTTCTGTGCTATTCCAATTTCGGACCAAAGACGTGAGTAGGTAACGAGTTTTCGGGAAATGGGTGCCCGCGCTAAGTATACAGTAGTATACTTATACTGTATATGATTATATGCAACATATTGGCATTGTAGCAACATCGATTCATGGAAAATAAAGGACTACATGAGTACCACTTGGCATGACTTGAAGTACCACCAGTGGTACGCATACCACAGTTTGAAAACCGTGGACCTAAATTACACCATTTTTATAATAAGTATGGGGAAAATACTAATAATGCACCAGCCCATTAAACAGAAACAAACAAAGAACAGAATGCTGTTGTAGATGTGAACAGTGCCGTTGGAACCAAAATTATTTAACATAGATAAACAACATATTTAGGAAATAATCAAAGGAATGTCAAAAGCTTCACTCAGGGTCACACAGCACAGGCAAGAGTAGAATTGACAAGATTGTGGTTTAAAGTCCAGTGCGTTAGTCACTAGACCATACTGTCCTACATTTTAATAAAATGAAAATACAACAACAACAGGCATTGCATAATTAGGCCTGAAAAAACCTTTAACACTCCCCGAAATCATGGATGCTATTAAATCTGTAAAAAGTGGAGAAGTCACAGCAGCAGAAAGGCTATCTTACAGAACTCCGTTAAAATACATTATATTAGGTTAGTTAATGTTCTCTTAATTCACCCAAGCCAGAGAGGAAATGCTTCAACTAGAAATATTACTCCAGGTGTCAATTTTGTTTTTCCCAAGAAAAGTAAAACATTTTAGAAGGTGCACTGCTAAACACCAAACTTATAAAGAAATTGTTTCCTTCCATTATTTGTCAAGATCGAGCTATCAACCCTCCACCATAATGTATACTTCAGCAACACTAGAGCTTCTTGACTTCTTGGTACAGCATCTGTCAATAGAGAAAAAGCCTTTGATAGAATCAAATGTGGTTAGTTATTTACTGCATTTTCAAATGTAGGTTTGGTCCCAATATACTGTATCTGCATCGAAGTATCCTGCTTTGCTCTAGACCAAAACCTTCACCTTGTGTCAATAATATGGACTGTGATAGCTTTATTTTAGAATGAGAAACCAGAGAAGAGTCATCTTTTATTTTGAGTGCCATTGACATTTTTGCTATAATTACTGAGCCATACCCATGACTTCCACATGTCATATATGTATTGAAACATTCCTATAAAATCTAAGGTTTCAAGATCAATTTGAAAAAGCGTGTTATATTTCCTGTTAATAGTATTACATGTCAGCTGAAGTGTGATCAGTTTTCTTTTATTTTCTAACAGTGGCTCACATACCTGGGAATCACAATTACACAATGATTTGTTGACCAAACTTTACAAACTAGTCTTC
Source organism: Erpetoichthys calabaricus (assembly GCF_900747795.2). Classification (NCBI taxonomy): domain Eukaryota; kingdom Metazoa; phylum Chordata; class Cladistia; order Polypteriformes; family Polypteridae; genus Erpetoichthys; species Erpetoichthys calabaricus. Next base: position 168,967,833 of record NC_041396.2, on the reverse strand, counting down.
ATGTCACATTAGCTGGAACAATTAATATCGCTGAATTAATTTTCTTCCATTGGTGTAATCCAGTGTACTTATCATTTTTGCTTGTTTGTTTCATGGGTGCAGCTGTTGCTTTCCTCAGAGATCCAAGGCAGAGGAGGGCTACTTAGATTTCATTCCTGCTACTGGTTTATTAATATGTACTATGAGATGATGGAAAAAATCTGAAACAGAAGAACTTGTACCTGCTCGGCCAACCATGGAGAGCAAATCCTGTGCTAAATCTTGCCTCAGTGTTTTGCTTTGCACACATGTGGAAATCTGGTGGTCCAACACTCACAATCATATTTATCCACAATCCGTGAAGTATGTTGGGACCCTGACAGACTTGTCTTTTGACAATATATTTGGATCCTTTGAATAGACATACCTCAAATGTAACAGTTAAAACAATCTCTTCACTACATTCAAACTGCAGACTTTGCTGAAAACCACCATCTCTTACTATTTACTGTAAAAAAGATACTTTTTAGCTGTGATATATGGTATATCTCGTCTAGATAATCTGTGACCTTTCAATTAGATTATCTTAATGTGTATGGAACTCAGCTGTAGATAAAATGCACTCTTCCTCTGCTCATGTGAAATGTGACCTAACTCCTCTTAACGTCAGGACAAGACCCTACTTGTGAGTGATGCTATCAGACCACTGCTTCACTGGAGTGTCCACTACTCAGATCTTTTCTCTGCTTATTTCTCATATAGTCTTGGGTGCACAATGATCACTTATCCCCTAGCAGTACCCAACAGTACATTCCGGCTTAATGAATGATCTATTTTCATATGTTGTACCGCATTGTTCGTTGATCATCTTATTTTGCACAACTGGAATAATCCTAACCTGCCCACCTTAACACAATGAAAAAAAATAAATTCATTTTACAGACATTATTTTAGAACTTCTTGGGAATCTGTCAGGTATTTATCAGTGTAGCTCTCCATCAACCAACCATGCTGAGTGACACTTATATCAGTATCTTTGAGTGATTGCTTAATATCAAATCACTTTCTTTCTCCACTGTCAAGATAAGCAAAGGAAAGGATATATATAACTGATTTTATTAAGGTGTAGTATGTGTTACTGATTTGTAATTTTTTCATTTTAATAAAATTCTCAAAATCATTTCAAAACATGTTTCATGGAAACTAGAATGTCTGTCCAATTTGTGTGAATTTTGTAGTTACCTGATGGGGAGAGCTAGCAGAAGCACACATCTTCAGAGTCCCACTTTGTGCAGCATGGTTGGTGTTTACTTGTCCATGGTCTTTCCAAACACTTGTATGTATTGCGCCTCATGCTTTTTCCTATTTATTATGAGAAGCCGTTAAAACCTGGCCAGGTGGAGGATTCTCTGATTCTTTAATATGCTTTGTACAGTTGCATGTCAACCTTTTTGACATCCTGTACCTCATTTGAGACCAAACTGCTCCGTCCCCATTTGGTAGATGCCAACAATAATCACTGTTGCTTATCTCCTTTTAGAAAAGCTGCAGCTCTTTTATTGTAAATTGATCCATCTATGGTCACGTTCTTTACGTGAACTGTCAGAATCAGTCTTGTCTGAGCAGTCAATTAACAATATCCACTCTGCAATTTATCTGAGCTGTTTCAAGATGAAAAGTTTCAAATAGCACCTATGGACCTCTTCCCACTGAAGCACATTTCACTGTGTGTCAGTAAATGTGTTTCTCCAGTCTTGATAAAGCTCTTCACTGTTCACACATAATCACACTCAGCTCAATTCTGCATGACAGCAATGTACAAGGCAACACATCAGGAGATGTTGCTCACTTAAGTCCTTACAAGCTTTTATCAGCTCTATTGTGTAACTGTGCAATACACTCTAATATATTTATGTAAATAAGTGCCTCCATCAACCAGCATTTTTTAGCTGTATCTAAAATACCATGGGGTTGTCTTCCATATGGTAACTCAAAAGGTGAGAACCCCATAGATGCTTGTGGGACTTCTCAATATGCAAAGAGGACAAGGGGTAAGGGGTGATCCCAGTCTTTCTGTCTCTTGTCTTCATTAGACACTCTTCTTAACATGTACTGCACTTGAGCATTTGATTAAACCGTTCCACTAAAACTTCAGTTGGAGGATATTGAGGTTTGCAGAGGTTTTATTCTGAGTAACTTAGAAACCTCCTTTAATGCATCTGAAATAAAGGGTATACTTTGGTCCATGAGGACTTCTTTAGTATTGGCCACCTGAGTAAAGACCCCCTACAGGTTCCTGATTGATTTTTCTGCTGTCACAATGGGTTGGCCTCTGCATACCACCTGGCATAGTCAACAAGGGCCAGAATATATTTATGTCCTTGGGTTGAGGGCTCAAGCTCTCCAACATTGTGAGCACAGATCTGCCCAAAGATCATGCCAGCTAAAGGAAGGGGAATGAGAGGAACATAGTCCAAGCAGGGCATCTGTTAAAGCTGACATTTCGGACATGAAATGTATGTAATGGATCTCCTTGTTTACCCTGACCAATGAAATCTTAACTTGATTCTCTTTAATGTTCTGTCAAACTTACCATTGGTTACGTTTGTGGCTCCAGCAACAACTTTCTGGACACACCACCATATTCAGCCACCTAGTTTATCAGATAATTTTGTAAAACAAAATGCAGTCCTGGTGGCATATCTGCAGGAATTATCGTTGCATTGTTCCCTTGTAAAGGTACCAGGCAGTTGTCTGAACTAGTAATGCAATTCAGACAAGGGATTTGGAGTGTCCTCTTTAGGAACTCCCTGGGCAGAGTTTCATTCCTCGACATCTCACCGGATGCCTCAGTGGAAATGTCTGATGCAGATACAGGGAAACCTGTATTATCACACTGGGTAATCATGACATTTCCTTTGTGCTGACATGGTGGACACGGTGAGAGGGCACCTTGAGATGTGTATTCCACATCTACAGCTAGGCCTATATATTTAATCATGTCAATAAAGTCTTTTCATCTTTTCTATTAGTCCAGTCTTGCCTGACTATGCCTGATTACGGAGGTTTGGGCATGACAACCACCATCAGTTTTTTGGTTTCCCCTTGATGTGATCACAAATGAGGTGGACCTCTACCAACATGTTTCTCCATGGATACAGGTAAGGCTGGTCTTACCCTGACCACACTGTGATGGAGGATGTAACAGTACGCTACAATCGAAATGTTGCAGCTGGAGTCTATTAAAGCAGTGACTTTGTGGCCATTTGTTACTGCTGAACATGTAAAGGGAAAAGTAAGCAGGTTAGCAACAGTCAATCCACAGTACCTTACCGACATGCCAATCAACAGGTCATAGTTTCATCAAGGTGGGGACAGTTAGGTACAATATGCCTGTGCTACCTATACTTGAAACGGCGCAAAGGAGGAGACGATTGTTCCTTTGTTGTGCATCTGTTTTGAATTACTGTCGGGGAGGCTCAGCTTGCGGCAGGTGCAGGCCTGTCCATCTCCTGTCACACAATATCTTGCAAGTATCTCTGTTTTTAGGAAGACATAGTCTTCCGTGGCCCACTTTTCAAGATTTTAATAGGTCTACTGGGCTTTCCTCTTCAAAAATTGTGCAATTGTGTGCATCCAGTCTGCCTTTATACAGTGATATCTAACGGCAGTCCTCTCAAAAATCAAAAGGAACACCTTGACATAATCTTTAGGGCAAAGTAGTAGAAGTTCCTTGTGATGGTCCAAAGGCTCTTTCTTCACTCAGGGCTTCTTGTGCCATTTGTCGAGTGTCTTCTTCTGTGAAAATGGCCCCCTGTGTTGTGACTGGTTCCAGAAGTGTCTGGAGCTATTTATTTAAGGCTGCCATAACTGATGCAACATTGACAGATTCACTTATGGTCCCAGGATATCCTACCAACTACATCAACAAAGCAAATACACAAAGCAAAGACAGATAAAATTTTAGGGCACAAGTTGGTGAATCCTAGCTTAATTGGCAGATTGGATGTCAAAACATGAATTTCAGCCAGCACTGTGCAGGTGCATTTTTTGAGATATGAGTCTTGTTAATGACAGCTGAGTTCTGCTGAAGAAACCCCTTACATAGTCTGGGGCTAGAAAGGACGAGACCTCTGGTGGAAGTGAAAGTGATGTCATGAATTTTCGAGCTTCCTTTCTTCCAATCTATGTGGCTAGGGGTGGATTTGCAATTAATTTACAAGTCCTGAAGATGTCCCTTACTCATGCATATGTGACAATATATAGTCATAAGGCTCAAAGGTATTGTAAAAATACAGTTTTTGTATTAAAAGAAAATGTGCATTTTTTTCCCCGCTGGGTGTGTTTATGTGTTATATATTTTTACATATGCATTTACTTCATAGCTACACAATGTAAACATACCCTTAAATATTATTTTCTGGAACAGAATTTTTCTGTATAAATCTATAATCAATGCAAACTTTAAGTTATTCATTGTGTGTACAGCTTTTAATCATTCCGCTTAATATTAATTGCCATCCATCTTGTAAATGATATTTCATTAATGGCTGTGGTTCTGCATTTACATAGCAGCCAGGCTCTTTGCGTGTCAGGAACCAAGTGTGTCACTGAAGATGAGTATCAATTTTAATCTCCTTTTAGTAATTAAATTCTGGCCCTGTCTAAATGAGCTGACTTTTTTTTAACCAAATTTCCTTATAATTAGAGTACCTGGAATTAAATGAAAATTCTATTTCTTAGTTACCTTGTTTTTTACTGTTGTACCGTTAATGAAATAAAATACATTTCTGAACCTCCCTCTATGTAGTGATCTAGCAAAAAAGCTAATTTTTACAGTTGACAATACAGAAAATAGTTTAATTTCTAAAACCTGAGGACTGTAAAACAGTAGAGAGAAAGACAGAACATATAATTGAATTACATGATAGCACTGAGGCAGGAAACAGGTGTTGTGAGTTTAACCCTACTGTTCCAAAACTCACTGCACTTGCTGAAGGCTGCTAATTAAATAAGCTGCAACCTGAATTGGTAGCCTCTTGGACTGCGATTAGCTCAGTTAATTAGTGTGGCTTATAAATCCATAGTTCAGTGCTGTATGTGTTTAGTTTTCAAGTTTGCAATTCTCTATTCAAGTGCCTTCCTAGTAGCTTGCATGTTTATGAACAAACACTGAAGCCTCACAACAGTTACATTTTTTGAGAAATATTCTTTTTAAAAGGAATTAAGCAAGAGTCTCTGGGTGCTGGTACTATGAAGATTTGATTCTGACTATAAATATAAAACTTTCCACCAAACATTTTAACGATATTCCCCTAAAGTCATCTCTCTTCTTACCCCTTCTTCTTCTTCTCATTAAGAGTTTACCTGTGTTGTTTTGCTGCACTTACTCTCTGTCCAGGTTTTCACAGACCTTTTAGACCTCCTACTAGAAATAAGTGTCAAATGCATTCTCAGGTTTATCATTTATTCCTTTGAAGATATTTCAGGATTGCCTTTACCTCGCCATTGAGAGTTTGTATTACAGGATGTTACTCTTGTTCTTCTGATTGATCTTTTTTAGGCTGACTGCAGCTTTGTTATATTTATTTCTAAATCAGCTCAAGCTGTCCTCAGTTCTTGAGTTGTAAAAGACAAATCAGTTACAGAGGGTCCCATCAGAGTGAAGTAACAAGAACAGCACAAGTCACAGTAAACTTGACGTTGAAGCAGCCAGGGGTCATGATGCACTGATTTAGTAGGCCAGGGATTTTCCTTCTTAGGGTTTCTGTCCAGACTGCACTGGTCAATATCCAATGTAAAATCCAATCAGCGAGAGTATGAAGGTTGGACTTTCACTCACTCATGTAATAGCACTGCTTGAAAGGCAGGCCCCTTTTTCCCATGTTATACTAACACCTTTTTTTCCAAAACTGCCTCCATCACTAAACTGAATTATTTTTAACACCCAGGTCATCATGTTCCAAATGAGTCCTAATTTCCCCTACAAAGTCTCCACTAGGACACCCCACCACCTCCAGCCTATGAGGTAAAAATGCATAACGCCTTTAGACTAAGAAGCTAATTTGTGATTTCTGAAAAACAGCTAAGTGCCCCACCATGGACATTTCCAGACTTCCAAAACAGTTTTTCTGATGCCAAATAAATGGCCTAGTATGCTTACAGTTCTCCACATAATGCAATTACATAATTTATTGACAACATCAGATGAAGTCCAAGAAAGAATTGATACATATTTGGTTATCCTGTAATACTTTAGAGGGGGCAGGGTTGATTCAAATCATAGCAAGTCTAATACTGTATACTATATTTTCTGTCTTCTACACACACTCTGACACACATTTGTGTGCTTCACACTCACTCGTGGTACTTGTTGCGCTGCTTTAACATTCCTAAGGTTGCCTTCTGCCACGTTTCCTAGCAGCTTCACTGCTTCTCATCCCAATGGTTTTCTTAACAATGAGCAGCAACACCTTCTAGAACCTGCTGTTTACATGAGTTAGGAGGCGTTTGTTTTAAATGTACTTTTTGCTTATGTTTAATTATGAAAAAGTAAATTTGCAAGTGCATGCTTAAATAGCTAAGGAGGAGATACACAGCACAGGTACCCTGTGGACACCCAGCTGCACACTTTATTAGCTAAAAAAAGACTTGATTTTCATCACTAAACCAGGGAGCTTCTTCCTGACTGCAGAGGAACAAAATACATTTCCCAAAGGAGACCAAGTAATGGCCGTGCAGGATTGAGGCACGAGAGATGTGTGAGGTAATTAACTGCTCTTCCTTCCTACGTTGCTCAAATGAAGCCATTTTTCCAGATCACATGAATCTTGTCATTATTCCAATGTAAAACTTCCCAAAACACAGCATTTTTATCAGGTTCAAGTTAACACTGATGTTTTGCACATAAAATTGATTTTTTACAAAATATCAAAAAAGGTTGCATGAACTGATTCATGACCTTTAGTATGCATCCTACATTTTTATGTTTTCTTAACTGTAAATATAAGGATTTTATGGTACTAGCACTGCTTCTTTGAAGATCATCTTTGATTTAAATCAAGCTCTTTGTCCTCGAGCTCCTAGTCTTCCGTTGTTTGTGGGACTTTTCCTCCAGGTATCACACTTTGCCTCCATATCTCAAAAATATGCATTGGCCCCTTGTGTGTGTGCCCTGTCATGGGCTGGCACATTGTCCAGGGTTTTTTCCCTAGTTTCTGTTGCTGCCTTCCATGGCCCTGAACTGAATTTAGGGGATGGAGAATATGTGCAAGCCCCATGACCCTGTGTTAGGATATGGCGGGTTGGACAATGACTGACTGACAGAATATGTGCAAGTGTGTGATCTTGTCTACTGGTTGCATTTTCCACAACATTGTCTGTTTTTTTTTCCTAAAATGTATCTCTACTGTGGGACAGTCCAGAGTCAAAGGCTGGAAAATTACTGTATTTTATTATTGTTAATTACTTTGTGGTTTCAGCCTTCTACAAGATTTTATGACTAACAAAGATCCATTCTTCTTTGTCACAATAGTTATAAACTGCATTGTTAAGGAACAGAAACTAAATCATTGTGCAGTTATCTTTTTTGTATTCCACAGAATTTCCTTTTACAATATGAATTTATAAAGTGTTATCTAACAGAACTGTGAATGAAGTTGTAACCACTGGGTACAAAAATAAATGTTTGACTGTTTACACACCCAAACAAAGCTCAGACAGTTGGACAAACTGTGCTTACCTTAGAGAGGTAAACCTCCACACACACAGATCACTTCTCGAGGACAAATAAAAGAAGTGCTGTGATTAATGAAAGTGATCACTGCGAAATACACCTCTAGTGTAAAATAAGTGAATTAATACACACTGTATTAATATATACTATACACATATATATATTCATGACATTCGTAGTCTGCATCACAATCTGATTGTATGGGTGGTTACATACCAGGTAACGTTTGTAGTTGGTCTGCAAGTCGGCAAACATCCGCCACGGTGCCCTCTTCAGTTGCGAAAAGCAGATCATAGAATGTTGTATAGTTTACGGTCAAATAATGCAAAGAGTATGCGTCATGTGTTTCGCCCTAATTCTGGGCTCATCAGGCGTATGCACTCACTGCACCCCCTCTCGGGGCTTTTCGATATGCTTTTGCTAGAAGGAAAGTTAGCTTTGTTGATCTGACCTCAATTCCATGCATGTGAATGAGTAGAGAAGAGTAAACAGCTTCTAAAATGGCATGTGGAGAGATACCAAAGCGAATGTTCAAAGCAAAATAATTCATAGATGACTTTTTTCACATTATCGCTGAATCGGACTCTGATTTGTCGGACTCCGATTTTGATGCAAGTGATCTGGAGATCACTTTGAAAATGAAAGTGAGGTACCAGCATCAGCTGATCGGTCCCCAGCTGATCGTGGTGCTGAACATGTTCGTGTAGCTGCTGCATCTATGGCAATGTTCGCCTCGGAGGGCAGACACTTACGATGACAGGAGGTATAAACCATATTGCGTCTCACTGCACATTTTATGTTGATTTATGTGTGAAACCATTGCTTTGTGCTTTGGAAAAAATATTAGCCCTTCAAGAGTTGCTACTGAACATAGACTGTTTATGTTGCTCCCTGATAAATGAAATGTTTCTGCTGGTATCTGTTCAGATAAAAAAAGAAAACAGATTTAGAAATGTTAACTTGCTGTTGCTCAGAAGGTGCCTGTTATAATGTTGTGATCATAGGCTCTGGACTCTGAGGGTAACTTGTTTTTCTATAACAAACTAGATAGAGTGTTAATGCCCTGGTAGTGGCAGATAGCTTTGGTTTTATATTTGATTTGATTACATTAATGTTTAAGTTGAGATTTCATCCATCCATCCATCCTCTTCCACTTATCCGAGGTCGGGTCGCGGGGGCAGCAGCTTGAGCAGAGATGTCCAGACTTCCCTCTCCCCGGCCACTTCTTCTAGCTCTTCCGGGAGAATCCCGAGGCGTTCCCAGGCCAGCCAGCGTGTCCTGGGTCTTCCCCGGGGTCTCCTCCCGGTTGGACGTGCCCGGAACACCTCACCAGGGAGGCGTCCAGGAGGCATCCTGATCAGATGCCCGAGCCACCTCATCTGACTCCTCTCGATGCGGAGGAGCAGCGGCTCTACTCTGAGCCCCTCCCGGATGACTGAGCTTCTCACCCTATCTTTGAGGGAGAGCCCAGACACCCTGCGGAGGAAACTCATTTCAGCCGCTTGTATTCGCGATCTCGTTCTTTCGGTCACTACCCATAGCTCATGACCATAGGTGAGGGTAGGAACATAGATCGACCGGTAAATTGAGAGCTTTGCCTTATAGCTCAGCTCCTTTTTCACCACGACAGACCGATGCAGAGCCCGCATCACTGCGGACGGAGCACCGATCTGCCTGTCGATCTCACACTCCATTCTTCCCTCACTCGTGAACAAGACCCCAAGATACTTGAACTCCTCCACTTGAGGCAGGATCTCGCTCCCCACCCTGAGAGGGCACTCCACCCTTTTCCAGCTGAGGACCATGGTCTCGGATTTGGAGGTGCTGATTCCCATCCCAGCCGCTTCACACTCAGCTGCGAACCGATCTTGACACGTCTCTACAACATCGCATGGACATCAGGGACAGTGCCTCTGGATTGGCAGACCGGGGTGGTGGTCCCCCTCTTTAAGAAGGGGGACCGGAGGGTGTGTTCCAACTACAGAGGGATCACACTCCTCAGCCTCCCTGGAAAAGTCTATTCGGGGGTTCTGGAGAGGAGGGTCCGTCGGATAGTCGAACCTTGGATTCAGGAGGAACAGTGTGGTTTTCGTCCTGGTCACGGAACAGTGGACCAGCTCTACACCCTTAGCAGGGTCCTGGAGGGTACATTGGAGTTTGCCCAACCAGTCTACATGTGTTTTGTGGACTTGGAAAAGGCGTTCGACCGTGTCCCTCGGTGAATCCTGTGGGGGGTGCTCCGGGAGTATGGAGTACCGGACCCCCTGATAAGGGCGGTTCGGTCCCTGTACAACCGGTGTCAGAGCTTGGTCCGCATTGCCGGCAGTAAGTCGAACCCGTTTCCAGTGAGAGTTGGACTCCGCCAGGGCTGCCCATTGTCACCGATTCTGTTCATAACTTTTATGGACAGAATTTCTAGGCGCAGCCAGGGTATTGAGGGGGTCCGGTTTGGTGGATTCAGGATTTGGTCACTGCTTTTTGCAGATGATGTTGTCCTGTTTGCTTCATCAGGCCGTGATCTTCAGCTCTCTCTGGATCGGTTCGCAGCTGAGTGTGAAGCGGCTGGGATGGGAATCAGCACCTCCAAATCCGAGACCATGGTCCTCAGCCGGAAAAGGGTGGAGTGCCAAAAAAAGAAAGAAAAGTTGAGATTTACAAGAAATATTTTAACTGCTACTATGTAAAGGGAATACTGCTGTTAAAAACTTGGGTATCTATCTATCTATCTATCTATCTATCTATCTATCTATCTATCTATCTATCTATCTATCTATCTATCTAAAAAGCACCTTATTTGTTTAAATTGTTTGCAAACCAAATACACGCAATACACTACTTGTGTTTTTGAGTAATTTTGCACATAACAATGTGATTGTTGTGATTGTTGTCTGTGATTAATCACAATTAAAAAAAAATTATTTGCTGCCCAGTACTTGTATATACAGTGTCTGTGTATATATGTGTGTGTGTGTATATATATATATATATATATGTATATATATATATATATATATATATATGTATAAAAAACAAAACACCGCACAGTGGTGTCAAAATAGAAAACAAAAGAGGCAGCCGTAATTAACACTGGTTATCAAAAGGTTAATGCCATCTTTTTCCACGCATTGGGTTTGTTCCATCTCTGAACTCCTCTGGTCAATATCCAGCACCTATCTATGCGGTCACGCCTTTATTCTCCGTGACCAGAAGGGGCGAGTTCAGTTGCCCTCCTCAGGTGGCTTCTCAAGGCTGTGGGAGAAAGGGTAGACAAGACTGTTAGCGGCCACACACCCCCCTCCCAGTTTCCGACAATTATACATACCTGAAAACAGCCCGGAGGATGACCCTCAGATGCGCATGTAGGATTATCTGCTTTATATATATATATATATATAAAATCCTAAGCCTAAAAGTGCAACAATTTTGTGCAAAGATTTTATGCAATGTTTTTATGTCACATTTTATGTCACACTTTAAATCAGACTTATTTTGAAACCTACATATACAGTATATGTTTGGTATCATTCTTTTCAGAATTTATCGAACTTTAATGTGATGTTGTTAGATTTTCAGATTCTTATTCCGTTTTTAAATTATAAACTAAAATATTAAGAAAGTCATGGTTTTTAATATCAAGAAAGTTGTGGTTTTTAGTTTTGATCGAGTAAACTTTCTTTCACAGCAACAAACTATTACAAAAACTTCATCTATTCATAACACCAATGTTTGTATTTAGGTGATTTAGTTAGCTGAAGGTCGAGTTACGATGACCCATTGCATACCACTTTAGTTTTCACATGATTTTTCCGGTTATTTAAATTAGTCATTTTTTTTTATCTATAAAAATGTCAGTTAAAATGAATGGATCGTTTATTTAGTTATAAATACTCTTGAGCATAGTGGACCTCAGTTTAACGGGAATACTCCAATCGGTAGGAGAGTAAATATTTTATTCTCATGTCATGATTTTTACTCTGTTAAATAATAATTAAGTTTTCTTTTACATATTTACAGAATTTCGTTATTTTAACTCCAATAAATAATCATTTTTCTTTTGTACATTTACAGATTTTACTAATATTCTGGCTGCAACTAGGAGTTGGGTGCCAAAGGTGCCAGGGGGGCTTGCCTCCCTAGTATAGATATATAAATATACATATACATACACATGGTGAGAATAATAAGAAAAAATGCTAACTTCCTGTGCTGCCTCGTCATAAATATAGTACAATTAGATATGAAACAAATAACAAACAACAGAACGCACAAAAAGTCCAGCATCAACGGCAGTTACTGTAGAAGATGGAAAAATCAGTGAAAGCCCATAAGTCCTTGAAATGTAAATGAAAATGGATGGACCAGTTGAAAGAGAAGAATTCCAAAATATAAACCTTACAACTTCACTGCTTTAATACAGTTCAGTCTAGTTTATAGACTGGTCCACTATGTTGACATTCTGCCCAACTCCGACCAAGGAACTTTGACTGCTCACGTTTTCATATGCTTCAGTGGGTTTGTCATGCCTGGGATGCCCACAGCTGTCATCACTACATAGAACCCGAGACATTGATAATCATGAAACCGAGATGCACTGGGCAAAGAGGACATACTGTATCACTGCAAAGGCGGGGGCAAATGTACAAAGTGCTTTTTATTTTCAACAATCTTCTTATTTCGGTTGCTTTCATTACAGTTTGCCACAGCGGATCATCTTTTTCCATAATTTCCATTATTTTCAACAGTGCTCGACAATAAAAATAGAGTGCAGTGCATTCTCCTCAATAAATAAATAAATATGTGAAATCCAGTGCATAGTGAGGAAGTTGAAACGATCAATGATTAAATCAATAAATAATATGTAAAATAAGGGATAAAATTAAAAGACCTGTTTGGCAGTGTTTTCGCTCTTTCTCGCTTGCTCTTGTCTTGCCTTGCTATCCCTTCTTCCAGGCAATCTCTGCACGGCTGAGATCCTGGGGAAAGTGGTCCTCCAACTCCCATCCCAGCCACCATCCCACGATGTCTGCCTTACTCTGTCTCTGAGGTGTCTACTGGATCCCTAGAAGCCCACTTTGACTCCTTTCCTGGTCACCATCCCTTGGCATCCTCCAGGACGCAGTGAGCTCAGCTCCGTCTTCCCTGTCACCGCCAGTGGTATTCCCAGGAGCCCTGATCACTACTGCTCTCTGCAACACAGCAGGAACAATTAGGAACGCCTCTCACATTGCACCACTGCAGGTTTTTTTTTTTGCTGACATCCCATATCATTGGCTCTCTAACTAATTATGCACTCTCTCTCCCTGATCCTACTTCCTTGATTTTTTTTCTTTTCATTCCTTAGTTCCCTTTCTGTTCTGCCCAGATTCATTTTATACATCAGTGAGTGCAGGTGTCTTAACTACAAACTCCAGAGCAGTAATGAGGAAATCAGCCACACCACCAATTCCCTCATCAGTACCCCGGGTCCGCTCATCAATGATACCATGTATACCTGTATACCTATGCCCACCCTGAGCCTGAGTGCATTACTTTTATTTTAAAACGTAACACTGCCACGGACACCTAAACTCGATTCTACCACAGGGTTTGACATAGTCATGTTGAGTTACAACAGGTTTTGCTTTGTTGTCTCTTTAAGGAGCTTTGGAGGACTGTTCCATGTAGAATGTGCTGAATAAAATAATGGATTCATTGCTCCTGTTTCAGTATGCTGGCCCAACAGAAGAAAGTGATAAACTGTATATTGTGTGTAGCATGTATATGTGTGTGTACAGGGTTTCTGGCATCAAATGACAAAGAAGGAAATCTGTGAATCCACATCAGCATATGGAGACCCTGGCTGTGCCCCCGGTCATTGCTACAGCCGGCCTGTCCTGCACAATCATAAACATGTGCACTGCGTGGAAATGGAAGTATACAGATATGAACCACTGGGGTGAAGTGCTTTCAGTCCCACTGTCATCATAGCTATCTTTATGTTCCATATAAATAATCTTGCAAATAGATACAAACTGAACTATAAAAATCACTTAAAAAAAAAAATCATAAAAAGTTATATAAAATGGGGTGTCAAGGTAATTATGCTCCCTTTAGTATTCTCTGTTGACAAATCTCAAAGGGGAAAAATATTCAGGAAGACAAAAGGAATGCCAATTAAAACACAAAATGTTTATTTTTGGTGTTTCTTGAAGAAAAATATTTAATTATCAGTACCCAGTATGAAAATCAATAATGATAATTATTGTCAAAATATAGTTATTTTTCCAAAAATGTGTGAGTTTTTCTACTAAAGTGATGTAGGTTATAGTAGTTTATTTAGCCTTTAATAATAATAACAATAATAAATGTATTTATATAGCATTTTGTACAGTAAATACAGTTTAAAGCGATTTATAAAATATACAATATAATTTATGTAAGTTTATGTAAAGATAAAAAGATATCAGTAGTATTTGCTGTTGAAGTAATAATAGTGATCAGAAACACATAAATGAATAAATAAAAGTGCAGAGTAACTCAAAAGTTGCTCACTCATTACCTGTTTATTTACTTACTAGACATTAAGCACGTTACAATAACGGGCGCTAGAACAGTAGTGCATAAACATTAGTAGGAACAGTCTATATTAAATGGCAAGGGAGCTTAATATTTTTGCAAGAAGCCTAAAGTAAAATAATAATAAAAATTAAATAGAAACGTATATGACAATACAGTAAGTATAATTAATATTACATTTATCCTCTCCTCTGTGGCTGTTGATTGATGTGTTGTGTCTGTTTGAAGATCTCCTATCCTGCCTCTCTTTATTTTAGCTTGTTGCTGACGCAGTGATTTTCGTTCATCCGCAGTAAGACTTGCTCTCTTAGCTCTGTGTGTTTTGGCATTTTTCTGACGCTAATTTTCCTCTTCTTTAATAGATCTATTGCTCAGCAATGGATTTTATGTGCGCAAAAATAAATCTACTTTTAAAAGTCATCCTATTGTAATATCATGAAAATTCGTATATTTAGGAAAACCCCTTCAACGACTGACACTTTACCGGGCCAAGCTTCTTAATCATAAATCTGACATTCTCAGAGTGAGGAAGCTAGTCTCCGCGTCTCAGTACCCAATTGGATTTTTCGTGCGTTATGTTTTAGGTCTTACTTCATTTACCGAAATCCGATTGGATCGGCTGCGCGATATTTTATAGGTCCCACCCTCTCTGTCTTGTGTGACGCGTCAGGCGGCCTTTGAAGCATCTGCTAGAGGCCGGTGACTCTGCCACTCATTCCGCCCTTCCCTGTACTTCCGCCTTGGCCGTAATATGCGTTGAAGAGTGCCCCACGCATGCGCACTTCACCAGAAGACACACACACACGGACACATGGACGCACACAGGGGTTTTATTAAAGAGGATGATGTGCTATAAACTTAGTTGATTTTATCTAACAATCCAGATGGCAACAGAAGACAGGAGTAAAAAAAAAAAAAAACTTCTGGAAATTGAAGCCTGCAGAAAATAAACTTTAAGGGCCCACCGTCATCAACGTTGTGTTGACCTGTGCCAGATGGACAGGCCACAAAGGTAGACAAAGACAGGTCAGGAGTGGAAATGTGAAAAAAAAACATGCTGGAGTCAAAACCTCAGTCCTCTCTGTCATTAAATTGAGAACACAAACCCAAAATTATAGTTGAAAAAAAATCAAGTTTGTTTGTTTACCTTTTGTTGAATTAACAGACAGTTAAGTGCCTTGCAACAGTCTTATTAATTGTCATATCAATGACATCACCTGATGGGACCTCTGTAAGCTTTTGGCCCAGTGATTGTGCAAAAAAACCATGGTTCAGAAAACCATGAATTCTTAATTTAATAATTATTAACAGTTATAATAATCAAATATCCATATTTCCCAAGTTCAAAAACAGACATTTTTCACCCGACTACACACAAGAACAATTTTTAAGGTCAGGAACAAAATGAACAAACTTTGGTATTCAAAGCAGTCATTTACCTCTTTCAGTAAAGCAGCTTCAGTGCTGTACTTCGCTCTAAAACCCGACTGGCACTTTTCAAGAATATGGTCTTATTTTCAGTCAGAAAAATTAACTATTCAAAAACACCTTTTCTACACTTTTCTTAAGAAAGGTAGAATAGTAATAGGTCTAAAATTGTCTAAAACTGAGTGGTGTCACATATTTTTCTTAAGCAGAAGAGTAATGCCAGGTTTCAAAGCGTTTAAGTAGGGTGTTTAAACTTAATGTTTGTTATGCTGTCAACTGCTGTAAGCAGTAAGAGACACCTAAAAATGCATCGGGTGCATGTGGACTCCTTAATCTATAAAGTTAAGCTTTATTTTATTAAAGGATTTAAGATTTATGTGATGAATTCAGAGCAATCTGTTGCTGCCCCTGAGGTCTGCACTATACTTGATGGTTTTTGTCAAATCTCTGGCAAAAAAACTTTGGAAAAGCTTAAAATTTGGCCAATGAGAGGATGGAGCTGGATTTATTAGATGATCAGTGATTGGGAATAGTATTTTTAGATTTATTACCTTATCATTTATATTTCTGGAGAAGTTCCATTCATTGTCTTCTGACATGGACTATAGTGCCTGTTTATCTATATAAGCTAAGTGAGAATTTGATTGTCTATTGTAAGTTTGCTTTTTCTTAATTTGCAGCTCCTTTTGAGATTAGAAGTAGCTTGGGTTTTCCATGGCACAACAGTATGTGGTGATATGTTTTCAAGTTTTTCAGTTGCTACAGTTTAAGTATCAGTTTTCAGAATGCCATTAAAAGTTTTCACCTTGTTGTGTTTATTACTGGCAGTGTCATTAGGTGTAGCCTTCTAATTGATTGTGAATGACACTTGCAGAGACTGTGTCAAAGTACCTTTGGCTCATAATGCATTACTCCTTTTTTAGTTACGCATATTGTATTAAAAAGGAAAAAAAAATATTTCTCTGAGACACTGGATTTGTGTCACCCCACTATCACATTCAATCTGCTGTATATAACTTAACATGTGACCAGTGTTGTACAAAGGCTCAGCAACACACCAAGTAAAATCAGAAGAGGGCAAGGACATAAAGACTTCCTTTGCTTTGGAGCTGTAATTGTCATCTATATGAAATAACACAATAAAAAAATTAAAATTGGCTACTGTTTCAATAAGCATAGCCGTTCCGTCTGTGCAAAGTCAGCTTTAAGGCAGAATTCACATTCTTGCAGTGATTAAATCGTTTACATAAAATGAGTTGGTTGTTAAAACTCTTAACATTAAATATTTCTATTTTCATGATTTGGTAAAGGCTGCTGTTTAGGGAGTGCTAAGTGCAAAAGTGTATGGTAATTAAATGATTGACATTTATAACTAGTGTTATCATTTTGTGTGAGTAGTTATTAGAGGCTTTATGTAAAACACACTTCCATTTACGCAGGTTTTGTTTTTTTGTGTTCTAATGTGTTTCTGAGGTTACATGTATCCATCCATCCTTTTTCCGGCCCGCTGAATCCGAACACAGGGTCACGGGGGTCTGCTGGAGCCAATCCCAGCCAACACAGGGCACAAGGCAGGAACCAATCCCAGGCAGGGTGCCAACCCACCACAGGACACACCCACACACCAAGCACACACAAGGGCCAATTTAGAATCGCCAATCCACCTAACCTGCATGTCTTTGGACTGTGGGAGGAAACCGGAGCGCCCGGAGGAAACCCACGCGGTCACGTGTAATTAAATGACTGCAAAATGTTTAGGCACGTGTAAAAAATTCAATATAATGAAAATGCTTTCAAAAATAATGAAAAGTTTCTAAATGTAAAAAAATGAACTATAAAAAGCAAAAAACTGTAAAAAACTACTGTCACAAGTATCCAAGGACCACAGCAGACGGCCATGTGTTTTGTTCCAGCCAACTTCTAGGAATTGTCTGCTGGCAAAAGGGAATGTGGGCAGCCACAAAAAGTGCAGAGTGCTAACCTGACCAGGAGAGGTGCATGAACATGAGAAACTGTAATGAAAGTCAATGTGTAGAACTCCAGAGAGGCCACTGCCAAAAAACAAAAGAAGCTAAACCACAGGCAAAGTTGAAAGAAAGATTGCCAGGATTTGATAACTAAAAGATGTGCTGTCACCAAAACTGAGACACTTAAACTGTACACAAAGCTGAGAAGGGCACTACTACGAGTCATAAACCAATATATATAAATACTAAGAGTGGAATGACTGATATTCAAGAGATGAATTTCTAATTTCAGATGCTGCACTGAGTTTACAAGTTTAACTTCCATGACATAAGGCAGCCCTGTGTAGCAGTGTAGTGCATCCAAGTCACAGTCACAAAATATGGTGACATTACATGCTTGAGATTAAACACTGAATGTATTACGGGGATAGTGGCTCAAGAATTCCGTCAGTGACATCTATATGTTCTCCCCATAACCCTATGGGTTTCATAGTCCAAAGACATACAGTTTAGATGGACTGGCACCTGTGTGGGTATTCAGTCCCAAAGGACTGTCACCTTTCTTTAGATAAGTGGATTAAGAAAATGAATGGAAGTAAGCATTTACAGTATATCTGTCATAACCTCATAATCCACAGCACACATATATTGATCAGTATTCTTCCCAGAAATTTTTTCCAGCCAGGTGGCATGAAAAAGTAGCCGGGTGGGGCGGGATGGGGAAATTTGGTGGTGGGGAAAATTAAATGTGCACTATTTTTATTAGTTAATTATTATTAATTATTTTCAAGTGCTCAATATGACTTCCCTTTTTAAGGTTTGACACTTGTGCCAGAATATTTTTATTAAATTTAAGAAGTATCCAATTCAGGATCCTGCAACCCTAACAAAAATTTTAAATAACAATTGTTATAACATAAACCAAGAGGCACAAGTATTTTCGCTGTCAGGAAGAAATGTGAAAACAATGAAAAAAAAAAAGTATGGGAATCCTAATGAAGAAAAATGTAAAAATATTCTTCAAAGCCAACTTGCATATGCAGAAGGTGTCTTCAGTTAAATATTTATTCTTCTTTTATTCCTGGAGGCCCAGTTGTCTGCAGCTTTCTCATAATCAAAGTCCCCAGGATCTGGGCCCTCCAAGGATATCACTCATCATACACTGTCGTAGTGACTGTACTGCAGAGTCATGAGACAGCCATCTAGTGTCACTGGTCATTTGCAGCTCAATCTGGGGAATGTTCAGAATATTTTGAATTTCTGTTAAACCAGCCATCCTAACTGAAGAATTCTGGAAGAAATAGAACAGCTGCCACAAGATGTTGTTCAGTTTTGTTAAATAAGATACAGCAGCTGCTGCTTGGACACTTGCAAGGGCCAGTCAGTGGTTTACACAGTGGCAGTTGACCAAGAGTCCAAATGTTTTATCTTTAAGCAGTTTTACCACACCTTTCTGTTATCCCAATCATAACAGCCACTCCATTTGACCCTAGTCCAACCAGATTAGCAGTTTTCAAGCCTAGAGTGTCCATAGTCTCACTCAGTGTGTTGGTTATAGTCTCCGCTTTGCCATCAATCATATTGCGGGTTGATATAAAACTAATTCTGACCTCTTTAGTGACCTGGCAAACATATTTAATGTAAATAATTGTTTTACAACTGAGAAGTATGTAGTTTCATCACACAGAATATTGAAAAAAATTTCTGCATGTATATTTTTCAGTATGTTAGACTTTATTTCTGATGCTAAGACATCCAGCAGCTCTTGCATTATTCTTTCAGAGGTGTAATGTGCATTGTTACCAACATTGAGATGTTGTAAAAAGGAACAACCCATTTCTTTACAGTGTTTCAACAGCTTTTCAAACAACATTGTATGTCGCAACTCATTTTTGCCAACCAATGCATGGATCTTAAAGCTCCCACAAAGGCATCTCTCTGTAAGTTATTTAACACAGATACAGATCTTTCAATTTGACCGATTCCTGTTTGCTCTAGTACACACTTTCTTAAAAGGTCAGCAGAAGACTCAATGTGCGTTTTACTTTTTTCATGGTCCAGCAAGTTTTCTTTTCAAATTCTTGTGCATGGCACATTTACCCAAGGTAACTCTCTCCTTGGGGGTGTGTGTTTGAATATTTCATGCACAATGAGCACCACATACCATTTTCTTTGACCATTAGCCAATCAAAATCTTTAAACCATTGCTCGTTTATGTCGGATAAGCGGTGCTTAGATTTATCAATTGGCAGAGTGTGTGTTGAAGAGATTTCTCGTGATGGACCAGCTTCTACAAAGTCTTTGTCTGAAATTGCCACATCAGGAGTTGACGCTGCACCTTCATTAGTTTATGGCGTCTCTTTTCTGAAATAACTGAGCGGTGTTGTTTTCTGAACACTTTTTTTTGCTCATGTTGGTAAAACGTTTGGAAAAAATTAAAAATACCTATGAATAAGACTTTTGAGTGGGAAAGTGAGAGCCTGTTGGATATTCAATGCACACTTCAACTACAGCAGGTACGCATTCTCAATATTTCCACTTTAATCTTGATGCTTATGTCGAGAATATAGTCGAAATTTCCACTTTATTCTCGCCGTTTATCTCGAGATTAAAGTCGACATGTTGACTTTATTCTCGTAGTTTGTCATTAAAGTAGAACATCATAAACTAAACTTCATCTTAAAATTAATATTTAATTTACTAGATTTTCTCAAACCCCGTCATAAGTTAATGTAGCACATTAAATGCTTTGTGGTAAGTGTTCCCCGACCAAGTTGTTAATCACTACGCGCTTCTTAAACTGACTTCCTTCGCACTAAGAGGAGGCGCAGGCAGGGATCACCACACAGAATACATTCACTTCATGATATTCCTGCCCCCTGAACATTTACAATGCTAAGATAAATACTTGATATCATTTTAATGATGTAATGTATTAAAGCATGTACTAATCATGTGGGGGCACGGTGGCGTGGAGGTTGCACTGCTGCCTCGCAGCAATGGGGTCCTGGGTGGGTGCTGCAAGGGTTTCTGCACACTTTTTGCAATATGGACGCTGGTCCAAATATGAGCAGATATAAGAACAGCAGATGGGGTCACTTTAACAGGAACCACAGTGAGTGCTACAAGGATTTTAGCACACAGGTCACACCTAATGCTTAAACAACTGTGTGTGTGTGTATATATATATATATATATATATATATATATATATATATATATATATATATATATACACACAGTGGAACCTAGGTTCACGAACGTCTCGGTACACGTACAAATTGGTTTACGACCAAAAAGTTTGCCAAACTTTTGCCTTGGTTGACGACCACACACTCGGTATACAAACAAGCCAGTTTCCCTTTCGGTTTGTACATGTTCAGTCTCTCCCTGTGCATTTCCTGTGCAGCGAGCAAGAGAGAGAGAGCGAGAGAGCGCGACACACACACACAGGCAGCGCGAGAGAGAGAGCTGGACGCATAAGGTAGGAAGGCAGTTAAAGAATGCACTGGGCTTGATTTTGTTTTCACTTCTGTTTACAGCGATCGGTTCGTAGCGTGCATTGTTGCAATGTTACTTTTCTTGGTGGTTTATTAAATTACTGATTTTTTCAAATGTTCATATTTTTCCCAGTGCTTAAAACTCATTAAAAAAAGTGTTTTTAGCCAGCAGTTGGTAGCGCTATAGCACAAACTATTGCAGTGTTAGTTTTCTCTGTTGTTCAAGGTTTTCTCAGTGTTATTCAATGTTTTTATATTTAGTTTACTATTACCCTGTGCATTCTATGGTTTGTTTAACTATATTTGTGCTTAAAAACTTAAAAAATATATATATTTACATATAGTTCGTATGGTCTGGAACGGATTAATTGTATTTACATACAATCCTATGGGGGAAATTGCTTCGGAGTTTTGGAATGAATTATGGTCGTGAACTGAGGTTCCACTGTGTATATATATATATATATATATATATATATATATATATATATATATATATATATACACAAGGGGGGACCCAAAAATAACCGAAATTTTGTTGTTGTTAGGTTGGTACTTGTAGTACGTGGTTGGGCCGCTACGGCGATCTAGTTACACTCCTCACATGTCAGTCTGCCAAGTGCCATCAGTCTGGAAGGTTGTGCTTGTGTTCAGTGAATTTTTTTGTAAAAGTAGGTTGCGCAACAGTGTGAGCAGGAAACGCCCTGATTTGTGGGAGTTGGGCGATTGGTTCTTTCATCATGACAACGCTCCATCTCACACTGCTCTCAGCATTTGCCAATTTTTGGCAAGAAACGGTATGACAACCCTGAACCCCTTTACGTCGAAGAGGTAAAACAAGAAACGACCAGAGCATTAATGGGCATTACTTCAGACGAATTTAAAAAATGTTTCGAACAATGGAACAAACGGTTAGATAAGTGTGTTTCCGCCAATGGAGAGAACTTTGAAGAAGACTAATTGTAGTTTGTACAGAAAATTAAATTAAACACGTTTTAAAAATATTTCCGGTTATTTTTGGGTCCCCCCTCTTATATATACAGTTAGGTCCATAAATATTTGGACAGAGACAACTTTTTTCTAATTTTGGTTCTGTACATCACCACAATAAATTTTAAATGAAACAACTCAGATGCAGTTGAAGTGCAGACTTTCAGCTTTAATTCAGTGGGGTGAACAAAACGATTGCATAAAAATGTGAGGCAACTAAAGCATTTTTTTAACACAATCCCTTCATTTCAGAGCTCAAAAGTAATTGGACAAATTAAATAACTGGAAATCAAATGTTCATTTCTAATACTTGGTTGAAAACCCTTTGCTGGCAATGCCAGCCTGAAGTCTTGAACTCATGGACATCACCAGATGCTGGGTTTCCTCCTTTTTAATGCTCTGCCAGGCCTTTACTGCAGTGGCTTTCAGTTGCTGTTTGTTTGTGTGCCTTTCTGTCCGAAGTTTACTCTTCAACAAGTGAAATGCATGCTCAATTGGGTTAAGATCAGGTGACTGACTTGGCCATTCAAGAATTTTCCACTTCTTTGCTTTAATAAACTCCTGGGTTGCTTTGGCTGTATGTTTTGGGTCATTGTCCATCTGTATCATGAATCAATTTGACTGCATTTAGCTGGCAGTATGCCTCTGAACAACTCAGAATTCATTCGGCTGCTTCTGTCCTGTGTCACATCATCAATAAACACTACTGTCCCAGTGCCACTGGCAGCCATGCACGCCCAAGCCATCATACTACCTCCACAGAGTTTTACAGATGATGTGGTATGCTTTGGATAATGAGCTGTTCCACGCCTTCTCCATACTTTATTCTTGCCATCATTCTGGTAGAGGTTGATCTTGGTTTCATCTGTCCAAAGAATGTTTTTCCAGAACTGTGCTGGCTTTTTTAGATGTTCTTTAGCAAAGTCCAATCTAGCCTTTCTATTCTTGAGGCTTATGAGTGGCTTGCACCTTGCAGTGCACCCTCTGAATTTACTTTCATGCAGTCTTCTCTTTATGGTAGACTTGGTTATCGATACGCCTACCCCCTGGAGAGTGTTGTGAAGGGGTTTCTCTTCACCATGGAAATGATTCTGCGATCATCCACCACTGTTGTCTTCCGTGGACGTCCAGGTCTTTTTGCGTTGCTGAGTTCACCAGTGCTTGCTTTCTTTCTCAGGATGTACCAAACTGTAGATTTTGAAATAGTCTTTGAGTCAATTGTCCAATTATTTTTGAGCCCCTGAAATGAAGGGATTGTGTTAAAAAAATGCTTTAGTTGCCTCACATTTTTATGCAATCGTTTTGTTCACCCCACTGAATTAAAGCTGAAAGTCTGCACTTCAACTGCATTTGAGTTGTTTCATTTAAAATTCATTGTGGTAATGTACAGAACCAAAATTAGAAAAAAGTTATCTCTTCCAAATATTTATGGACCTAACTGTATATATATATATATATATATATATATATATATATTTGCAGTTGGAGATCCACAAAGGGAGAAAAAACGAATCACGTATCATAAAATAGTTTTATTCCTGAGCTTTCAACCCCTGTCAGGGGTCTTCATCAGAGGATAATGCTTAGACTTACAAGAATCAAAGGCAATATATAGCAACACATTCAGTGGGGGGTGGGTGGAGGTGACTAAGTCAGTATGATCAAAGGGGGGGGGGGGGGTGTATCGTTAAATTAAAGTGCATATGTCCTTCTTAAGTTGGCATATGCTGGGTTTATGTCCAAGTGTCTGTTGATGGCATTTTCATCTGATAGCCAAGACTCGGCCAACTCTCTGGCGCTTTTTTGTAAAATTTAAGGCCAGTACAAAAAGCGCCAGAGAGTTGGCCCCCTCGTTCCAGCCCACCTACCTCTCCATACTCCTTGCTACTGTATTAAGCTGCTCCGCCCCCGATATTACCATGTACACCCCCCCCTCTCGAAAGCCCACCTCCCCATACTCTTTTCTTGTGAACTCCGCTCCACCTCGTCCCCGCTATTTGCTTTAGCATCGAGTGATCAGCAATATCCTGTCCTGCGCCTCTCCCCTCGCAACTTGCGATCCTGCTTCTAAAATATTTGCCCGCTCGTCCCTTGCCATCTCTGCAGATCATTAGATCTGCCTGTGCCTGTAGATCTGCGGCTGTCATCTCACAATGTCATGCGAGATGACAGCCGGGCGCTCAACTAAATTAGCTGGGCGGAGCCCCCAGCTAAAAGACGCTAGGGAGAACACTGTTGATATTCCTTTAGGTTAAAATTTCTAAAACCCAGCAAAACAGCAACATAACAAATATATTCAAACATTTAAATATTTTAATTTCTAATGTTGTGCTGTTTTATAAGACCATCAACTTCTAGTTTATTTCAAGCAACTTGAAGAATTTGACCCAACTCTTCTGTAGACTTTGACTGTCTCACTTGCTTCTGTCTATCCAGGCAACACCAAAAAGGCCTTGAAGATGTTAAGATCAGGGTTGTGTGGAGGCCACACCAGACCCCTTGCTCTTCTTTTTGCTGAAAATGGTTCACTATCGCTTTGGCCTGCATGTTTGTGGTTATTCTCCTGCTGCAAAATTAAGTAGGGAATGATCAGATTTAATGGATGCTTGTACTTTTCAACACTAAGGAATTCATGAATTCTGGGCAGATCACCAACTCCAACTCTGCTGAATGCAGAATCAAATGTGCAGGGATCTACCACAGTGCCTTACTGTTGATGGCAAACACCTGTCTGTGTAGCACTCCCCATTTGTCTTTGCAAAGACCAGAGCACCTGCTGTCATTGTTCTGTACCCCAGTCCATGTGTTTTTGTGGCTAGGTGACTTTGTTGGCATTGTTTCCACTTTGGAGGAATGGCTTTTCGAAAACAAGTCTTTCTTGAAGACCATTTGTGACAAGAATTCTCCAAACTTAACAGAAGTGTACTTGAACTGTGTGGCTCCTGTGAGTTCACAGTTTACAGCAGTGCTGGTTGTCTTCTAATTTCAAAGGGATGTCAGTCTGATGTAGCTCACGCTCAGTTTCTGTGTTTCACTGTGGAAAAAAGTTCCTCTATTTTCAAAGAAGTCAGTCACAGAGACCAGATGAGAATGCAGAAGAATTCTTTATTTGCACATAGATACTGTATGCATAAATCTCTCAGTGCATGGAGTGACCAATCAATAATACAATTCATTGCCTTTATGCTTTTCTGCAACCATTACCTCATCTAGTACATCATGGCATCTGACTTGTAATATGCATAGCTTTATTATTTCATCTAATTGTCTAGTGCCACCAGTATTTTCTGATTCCTTTCGACTCTCAAATTTACCTGAATGTTGCCTTGTAAGTAGGGGTCATCTGTGGACTCTTCTATTGATCTTATCACTGCTTGATGGGGTGGGGGGAGTATGGTAATTGGGCTTTCCCACTAGTTTATCCTCACTTTCTAGAGGGGTGTTCATTACTCATTTACCACATTCTAACCTTGGAAAATCAAGCTGGTGGTTTCTCTAAGATGAGGCAGACCTCACGTGCTTTAAGTTTAAAGCCTTGGTTAGTTAACCCTTTTTCTACCATCAGTCCTTATGTTTCAGTAATTTGTTGTTACAACTTCATTTAAGAATATACTGTAATAAGTTGTAAAAGATTATATAGTAACTAAAAATTCCATAATTTCTACTCCTTAGTCTTTCCAGTTTCCTTGGCCTTCTTCAGAACACCTTACACAGCACATCTTGAAACTCCTGTCTGCCCAGACCTTGCTGATACAGGATAACCATCTTGTGTTTTGTTGCTATGCTCACGCTTTTCATGGTGTAAGAGTCGAAGATCTGAAGGTTACACTGTCACATGTGCCATTGCCACACATTTTAATTTGGTTCCTTTTACACTTGCTTTTGTTTCAGTTGATAGTTTTGTTCAATCAACTCAGAATGCCATTGATTACTGTCACCTCTTTGTTCTGTTTGTTTAATTGGGCACTAGGCTAGAGACCTACAAAGTCATCAGGTTTTTATCTGAAAAGTGGCCTAATACTCAGTATGACTTATCCGTAACATAATAATTTTTAGGGAATGAAGGTTTTGAAGTCTCAAATTTAGGTTTATCTAATACAGAATGTAACGGATAAACATGTAAGATTAAATCTATCTATTATAAAAAGAAATCCTGTCCCCTGTCCTGATAGTCTACGATACGTGATCTTTCTCGGAAGATAATTTAAAGACCCGCGAGACGAAAGAGACCTGCCACAGTGCGTCTCACGGGAACATAGAACGAGAGT
The DNA here is from genome assembly GCF_900747795.2 of Erpetoichthys calabaricus. Lineage (NCBI taxonomy): Eukaryota > Metazoa > Chordata > Cladistia > Polypteriformes > Polypteridae > Erpetoichthys > Erpetoichthys calabaricus. The sequence goes on along the minus strand of NC_041396.2, from coordinate 168,941,411 downwards.
CTTGCAAGACACACCCTACTTACAAGCAATATAAAAAAAAACAAATCAGTAGTGTAAAGGCAGTCATGCAGCACACACAGCTCCAGGGCTCTCCGTGCATATAAAGTGTATATGGTCAATACGGTAGAAATGAAATGAATAGGGTAGAAATGAAACATCGACGATTAAACGAAGAAGAAAGAAAAGCGCTGAGAAAAGAGACTCAAATGCGTTGGACAGAAAAAAGAGCAAAAAAGAATAATTGAGGTGCAAATTCAGAAAATAAGGAAAGTAATTATCAGCCCGGAACAAGTGGAATTGAAAAAAAAGCACGTCCAATCCAGCTCTTAATTGAATGACAATGAGTAAAAGACAAAGTAGAACTTCATAGAGGTGTTTACAAATGTTGGCGCTAAACACATGCAGAGCAGGTTAGAGACTATGAAACCAGGGAAATTAGAAAGGCTCAAAAAAAAAAAAAAAAAAAACGTTGGCGCTATACACATGTGGAGAAAGTTAAAGGATATGAAAGCAGGAAAATTAGAAAATATAAAAAAGTAAAGATCGCAGTAGCGCAAACAAACAAACTGCCTCATTTAACTATGCACCAGTCTAACTTTGTTTTTGCACAATAATTACTACACTATTGCACCTTAACCTTAACTTTATTCACATAATTTTACTTATTTATTATGTTCTACTATACTGTTATCTTTTGATCTATGACTTTTTGTTAATCTAACTGATATTCTTCTAACTTTGCACAGTTTTTGATAAGCAGATCAGGATGCATTTCACTGCATGTTGTCCTGTATAACTATGCATGTGACAAATAACGAATCTTGAGAATTTCAAAAACTGAGTTTTACTGCACATGCATTTATGGGTTACTTTGTTAGTGTATATATATTTATCTGTCTGCTTATTTAAAAACCTAAATTTACCCCAGGAGTCAAAAACGTTCTGTCTAGCCCTTGTACAAAAACCTAGACAAAAGCTGGGGTATCACCTTGGTAAACCCATGTACTTTTGGAACTGTGAGAGGAAAATAGCACGACTTTATAGACAGGAGTCCAATGCAGAACTCTACTTACTTTGTTACTTTGTAAAAAAAAAATTATTAAATGCTGATGATGTAGATCGTTTTGTCTATGCAGAAATTCCAAACAGAGAAACTTATCCTGACCTCATTAAAAAGATTTAGCATATTGGGACTCGCAAGATTACAAATATTGTTTTTACAAAAGTTCTGAAATAAAAGTGAAAATAATGAAATAGCAACAATTCAAAGAAAAAACAATATTAAAAGTGTGTATCCGGAAAACCAAATATGGCGGTTGGCAAGCAAAGCCCCCTAGTTTATTAAAAAAAAGAAACTAGGGTGCTTAAGAATTTTGCATAGTACTATATGTGATCAGAAATCAATACCTTATTAATGTTGTGCCTTGTCTATTTGGGTGCATGGCATCTAGTCTGTAAAACTACCTTTTTCTCTAGAAGAGTTCTGATTTGTCCACAAATCCAGTGCTGTGCTTCTCACACCAGAGGCCACATGTATAAAACCTTGCTTATGTTCCATACTAAACTTTTGCTTGCACTTGAAAGGCAAAAATGGCATATGCACACAAAAAAAGAGATTTTTTAAAACCATGTATACACTACGTGCCCCATCAAGTTACTTTAATGTTTTTAACCATTCCCTGCCACTGCCAGTCAATAACCATATATGGCGTAAAACACCTTTTTTGAATATTCACAATCTATTTACCATATAATTTTGCCCAATTTTCTGAGTGATGTCTTTACTTACAAGCATTGGAAGGACAGAGGAAAAAAGGCAGAAAATAAAACTTCATTGAATGTGTGCTTGAGGTATTACTGGCCGAAGTGGAGAACCACAAAAACATTATTTGCGACTCCTGCAGAGAGACCAGCAAAATGAAACGGGGAGCAGCTGTGTGGAGACAGTAATAACAATGTGCCATCATGCAGTGCCCAGACCACCGCTAGGTGCAGGCTGTATGCACAGAACTGTGAGATATTAAGAATATTCTGACTGAACTTGTACAACAAAAAAATCATTTTGCCAAGTCAATGTCAAGTCTCTTTACATTCAACACATGCAAATGCTGAAGTCTTGAGGCCCTCAAAGTTTCTGCGTTATGCTGTGCAGTGCTGCACAAGCCATTACAGTGCGCCAATTCTGTTTGTGTCTGTAGAACTCTACACTGTCCAATGAGTCCAAACACGGCCATCTATCTTTTAATGAACCAATGGTCCATTCCATGACTGATCTTGTGTGGTAGTGACTTTCATTTTATCTCCTCACTTGTGGAGTACCCTCTATCACCTGAAAGAAGGATTATACAAGCTGCTTGTAGTGTACTAAATTTATTTGTAATTGTGTCAATTAAGCTTACTTACCAAGAAGCCAGCCATCACACACACACAGCATGACCCAGAAGTCTGCCCCCCACACTACTGTTACAGGAATCGTGGGTTCAAGTGGGCCACATCTCATCATTAGTTAGACACATTTGAGCATCACTCTACTGATTTTTTCTGTTGATGTTCCAAAGATTCGAAGAGGTTTCAAAATGATGACTCTTGCAGCTGCAGTCTTTTTTTTTTTTTTACTGTGCACAGAAATGACAAAACGTTTGTTTTGAGCAACTTGGATTGGCAGTTCTTTATGTCATGTATTCCACAATATATCAGTAACATTCAAATTGTTGTTATATTTCCTAAAAACTAATGGAGCTTTCATTACAATATTCAGGACAGTAAGCACTAACAACTTTTCTATTAGAAGACTTTGAGAAATTCAAAGTTTTTGTAGCACAGTTTCCAGTATCTGAGCTTGCTGGCTCAGTTAGGCAGCCACAACCTGTCAATCTGTTGTTTGTAGTTAATTCAGACAGAAGAATGGACTGGATCTCCAGTCTTTTTGAATTGCTGTTGTTCTCCAGTACTGTCATCAATGAGTGCAGTGGTAAAACAGACTTCATCTGGCCTCAATTGATCAACTGTGCAGTGATTAAGGAGTGAGCTTTCTAGTGGTGATATTGTTAGTTCAACCACTTTTTATGTTAACTCCTAGACCCCAATCTGTATCAATTGTGGGTGAGACATGAGTTAGCAGGTGGGCTTTCTCTTTATACAGCTGAGCATAATGCTTGATTAGCTGGTGGTTTCATTTTTTGCGTTTTTTCAATTTTTTATCATGCACTGAAACTCAAAATTACCACACCTCACTCACTCTGTGAGGTGAATTAACAAATAAATTGGTGTTTGTCTATGCAGCAGAAGTCATGTATGCAGTCAAACAAGCTGACATTCCAATAAAGATGTGTAGCCCTTTGATATCCACTATATGCAATAATACAGAAAATCAGATAGGACTAACACTAAAGTATATTCATATACAGTATGTGTGCCTGGGCATTTATATCATAGAGGGGTGTCTGGTCAAGGATGGAATTGTGGGAAAACAGGACTGCCACAAGACACATTACAGTGTTCTGATAGCAAAGGGAAAAAGAGGCTGTAGCAGCATGAATGTTCATTGTCATGCCAGAGCAGAGGCTAGAATGCTGTTTGAACCAATATTGATAGCAAATGTGCTGGGAGTAATGACTCTAGAAGAGCAGATGCTGGAAAATGGTAGTAGTAGATGGCAAATAATTTACTTAAAATTTACCAGCCCACTAGAGGGCAGCAAGGTGGTCTTCTGCAGTATTTATGGATCACCTGCTGTGTACTCTGAGAAGAGTCTGTTTGGGCATCACCTGGCCCAAAGTAGTCAAGACAAAAGTGTACAAGATTCCAGTGGAACACCTTTACCTGCCAGGAAATTATATATATATTTCTTGGCAGGCAGTGGCTGCATGCTCATTCTTACATAGATGTTGCAAGCATTGTAGAAGTCATGTTGTAATGTGTGCAAAGTACATTGCAATTACTACCTGCATGTCTAACCAACATGTTACCACAATGTCATGATAAACAAGAATATATTAAAATAGAGAGCTTAATTTATTTTTAAAGAAAATGCAAATCACCCTACCTAATGTACACTTATTTGAAATTTTTTTGTCGGCTGGCTGACCAATGAAAACATCCTGGCAGCTGTGGAGGACCTGTTGATCTTCAGCTGGACAAGAGCTGCCATGAGTGGCACAGTGGCAATAATAAGCTCATTTATGAATAGTTCAGTGTGTTACTCTTCAGATATGAAAACATTAATTCTAGTTAAGAAAAGTAATACTGTGTAAATGCACTATACTGAAATTTCACATACATTTTTTTCCTTGTAGAGATATATAAATATCAATGGGTTTTACCTCGTAAACTGGTGATTCTAAACTGGCTTTGTGTGGGTCTGTACCCAAGTGTCCTTGGCAATGGACTGGAATCTCTGCCTGAGCTGGTTTCTGCATAGTGCCTGATGCGCCCTAATTAGGCCTCAGCCACAGGCAATCCTGAATTGCAATAAGCAGGTTTAAAAATTTTGTGCTGTTTTTAGTATGTGAAGGCTTATTTCAACAAGTTAATGTTCCAAATTTGCTGTTAAAGCTATTTAAAATTGGTACTGAACTGTTTAAATGTTTAACAGAATTTCTTTATCAAATATACTTTGAGGCAAGGATAGTGGATATTGAATGAAGTGTGGTTAAGTTTTATTCAATTAAATGAAAGAATTATAAGTGGACAGAATTAAGTTTCCATTTCATTCACATTCAAAGAGAGCAGCCACAGGTACAAATGACACTGAATGCTAAAGAGAAACCACAAGTTCATTTCCACCTAAGTGATAATCAGCAAGCAATTGAGTAAAAACAAATGCATATATATATTAGAATACACAAAAATATAGTTTCGAACAATGATGAAACTTTATTGTGTATTTATGAACTGATAAAATACATTTGGCTTTCGATTCCATTCTGAAGCAAGACTTGACCAATAATTTGAGAATGTGTAGCTACAGGGATTCCCCAAAACAAAAGTATTAATCTAGTACTGTACTGCTTTGGAGATCAGCTCCAGAATATCCTGTTGTAAACTGGCATTTGAGTAACTAGGGAGTAGCTCAGTTTTCTAGGCTCCATCATGTGGCTGCTTGTTGCAACTTTGTTTTACATGGCACACTGGCATCACTTTTATTGCCAGTGCTGGGGGGGGGAGAGGCGGAATACTGTTAAATGTTTTAGATTTGAAAAATATTTTAATTGGATACAACCTTATTTCTGCTAATTGCAAAATAATGATTCATGTTTCAGCTTGTAAGAACCCCTTTAAATTTTATTTTCATGTTTATCTGTTTTGCGGGAATTTTTAAGTATATTCTTCAAACTGAGTACAGTAATTAAACATGTCTATTCATACAATGAAGATTAATGTAGAAAAAAAATAAAACTTTCAAAATGCTTGTTGCCATTTTAATATATTTGTATCAACCACATGGATTTGAAACCTTGTTTACCTGACAGCTTTGTGAACAAGAGCCAGACGCAGACTTTTTTAAAAATTAAACATCATAAATAATGCACATCTAAATCTAGTCTTTCTCATGGAGCAAAAAAGGTGCTTCATATCATTTATGTCAGTTGTGTGATTCACATGGTGTGGTTATTAAGATGAATATGAATTCTTAAAAACTGAAAAATGTGTATTAACTGTTCATATACTTTTTTTTTTTAAGCAAAGGTTATAAAACATTTGTATTGGTCACGTCACCAAGAATAAGAGAGAAGTATTGCACATCCATTCTATTGTATGTGCTTGTTTAAGCAGGCAGACTCTTACAAATACAGGCTCAAACTTTTCAGTGAAGAACTGATCAGTCTACTGTTATAAAAGGAAAAGAAAAGAAACCTGCAGCAATCCAAAGCCAAAAGTGATGTGTTTGCAAACAGAATAAACCTGGTTTCTTATTAGCACAGTTGTCTAATGCCCTTTTTAAATGTTGTATTTTGTTTCTTCCCTTTTAGATTAAAATTAATAAAGGTCTGATTACACTATTTCATAAGGTAAGAGCAATCTCAGAGCTGGCCAGTAAAAAGTGCCTACCACCACTTTGTTCTCTGCTTTACTAACAAGTGCTTTTTTTGCTATCATTTTTTTCCTTCTTTCTTTCTTTTTTTTAAAGATGCATACAGTATCTGCTTGCATTGAATCAAGATGCTAAATGAGCTTGAGCAAGTGCTGTTGGGAATTAATACCTGACTAAGAAGCGGCATGAATAATCTTGGTGTACTAATAGTATTTTCCTGTCCCTGCATGTGTATGCTTTAACCAAAAAGCAAATAGTCCCTCCCCCTCCATTTTCCTTTTTTTTTTTGTGCCTGTTAGCCTGGGGCAGAATCTGACACTAACACCTGCCATACTGGAAAATGTCTTTGTCATTTGCGCTTTGTTTGAATTGCTGCCGGGAAGCCAATGGGAATTAAGTCCATTTACTTTTTTTTTTTTTTTTTTTTTTGCAAAGCACCACGCTTAACAGTCTTGAAATGGCATAGATAAGAAGTGGCACGTGCTGTGCCTGTGCTTTTGAGTCAGCTTGGCTTTTTAAGTATGTTTTGAGTGTGGGGGGGAGGGGTGCATGCATGGCTTTTTTGGATGTAACAGCTGGGGGGGGGGGGGGGGGGGGGGGGTAGAGACAAAAGGAAGAATGGCTGAGTACCATGAACCTGGAGAAGGGTGGGTGGGGTTCTGGTCCCCGGGAGCAAGCCAGCCACACGCCAGGTGTGACCTTTGCTTGATTGTCTGGGCAATTTAAAGCACTGTTGACAGGACAAGGGGACACTCTGATATCGCATCTGATGAAAGAAAAGAAGCAAATAATTGCAATAAAATATTAACATTTTGTCTTTCCAGCATCATTATAGCAAGGGTTAAAAGGTATTGTGATGACCCAATAGTTTTTTATTTTTTATTCTTATTTTGTTTTTGTTTTTTTGATTTACTAATGTGTTTCCAGTTATTTACAAATGTTTAGAAAGCTTCCTATTATTGATTTAATTGATGTCCCTTAGAGCATATATTAGAAAAAATAAAAATGTAATTGGGAGGGTATAATCTTAAGCAACATACATGTTTTCTCTGTTCACTTTACAATGCTTAGTTCAATTTATTTATTTATTTGGTTGACTTCAAGTTTGAATTTTTCTGACTTCTGGCAAGTTTAAATCAACTTCACAAGTTTTGTTTTTTCTGTATATTATCATAATGTACAGGGATTGTATTGTAGGCATCTATTTAATTTTCATTAACAAGAAAGGTGGATTTCAGTTGGTATTGCTTTATTTTGTTGTATTTAACATGCAAGGCCTTTCTTAACATTGAAGTGAAGACTGACTAGAAATAGTCTGTCATATAGCTCGCTCTGTGCATGCTTTCACCCAAACCAACGACTCTATTCCACCCATTTGTGTAAAAATGTTTCAGAACTTAGAAGAGTGTTAGTTGATGACTGTATTTTGCTAATAGCAAAAGATGTACAGAATAACAGGAGCCAAACAAAAAGGTGAGCTGTCAAAATGTCTGCCGTAAAACATATTAGATGAATCTGAAGACACACTGTAGAAATGCTTGTAAATTTGCTATTTTTTTCACCATCCATTAAACATAAAAAAAATGTTGTATACAGATAATGCCAAGTACAAAGAGTGAGATTGCAAAAAGATTTAAATTGATTTGTTTAACAGACACTTTAATCCAGAGTCATTTTCCTAATTGCATGCCTATAATACAGTAAAGTGTTTCTGGAAGTTGGCATACATCAGAGAGGGGAATTGAAATGGTAACCTTCTGGCCTTAATAATTATTTCACCATGTAAGTCAAATCTTACCAGTCTTAAATTAAATTCATCTTAGCAAAATAAAGCACAGACACTCAATACAGGATTGGACTGTAAGGGTTTAATAATCAGTGAAACACACTTTCAGTTTTCAGAAATGACACAGACTAAGTCCCTCTATTTGCCTGTGTCCCACTTGTAATCAGCATGCCTGCCGTGTTTGTGTTTTGGCCTGCTTAAAAAGATCAAAGAGAAGAGCAAAGGCTAAATCCAGTGCTTCACAATCATTGCTTCTTGATGTTTGCACATTCAGTGCCACAAGACTGCCAACTATCCTAGTACATACTTAAAAGATGGGCCATATCATAAAAGTGATATTTTCTTAAGCATTAAAGTGCATATGAACTTAAAAGGGACAATACATGTGTTTATTTCCCCATTTATTTACTTTAATTTGAGCTGCTTGAAAACACAGCAACCACAGAAATTTTGGTACTGGGTTGCAGGGAATTTTAACGTTTCCTGACAACATCAGGCACAAGGCAGAGACCAGCCCTGGATGGGAAGCTAATCTGTTGCCAGGCACAGTTGCTTATACACAGGCAAGTTCAGAGATGCTAGCTAACCTAGGTGGTATGTGTCCGCAAATTGGGAGTAAGCTGGATTAGCTACAGAAGTCGACGTAAACAGAGAAGCTACACAGGCAGAAACCAAGCCAAAAGTCAAAAACTTGATACATTGTCAGTTGCATTTCCCATTTTTGGATTTATTATCAAACATTTTTTTAAGATACAAGCATATAAAATACACTTATCCAAAGTCTGTAAGTATAGCCCGATTAGTGAGCTAAACCAGTTTACTGATATATCAATTCAGTTTTAATTTGTTAAAGACCTGGCTTTTACTTGTATTTCTCTTGTTGTATGGAACCATCTTAGAAATAAATTGGTTTTGAAAGCTAAGCTGTTCTCTAAGTAGTTATCTCCCATTTTTCCTGCACAATACTGTTAGTGTACTGTACATTTCAAGCAGCAGGCTAAAAGATTAGGGTTTGACTGAGATGCTTCAGGGAGAAACTCTAATATTGTTATTTGTTTGGATTATCAATTGATTTCTCGTACAGCTGCCACTTTAGGTTTGTGAATTTTACTAGAATAAATGTTTGAACTGGCAGAAGTTGTGTGGTATAAAGGGCCCAGAAATGTTGTGGGGGATTGTGAGCTGGTGAGGTATGGCCTGCTCTGCTCTTGCATATGCTTTGAATGAATGGGCTGGGGAGTTGTTCGCTTGCAGTAAGCTTCTTCAGTTACTGCTGTTAAGGGTTGTGTTCTTGAGTTACTGATTCTCACCCACTGCATTGAAGTTAAATATATTCTATTGTTGGGCAATATGTTGTGTTTTTGCTTCTTTTTCTTACTATCAAAAGTATTTCATCCAAGCAAGTTCTGAAATCATGTGATATTTTATGAAAGAGTATCATTGACTTTGAGTTCATGTACTTTAGATTTTTGTTTTTATAGAAAATTTGTAATGAATATTATAAATGTTTATATGCTATATGCTTAATTAGCCTAATGATATATTTTATTAGCTTGTTTCTCTATGTGGTATTCACAATCTAATTGTCAAATTAAGCAGGCACTGTGCCTAAAATTAATAAAGAGCTGGGTTTGGAAATCACGGAGTGTAGCAGGTGTGTATTCCATCACTGACCCAGTGCATTCATTTCTGTTTTGACTAGACCTTTAAAGAAAGTGCATGTACACTGCTTATACGTGTGCAGCAGGGTGGGATAACATTCACTATGGAGAGAAGTGTTTAAAATTGAACTGGTTTATTATCTTGGAGCTCTTAAGAACTGCTTCAGCTAAAGATTTCTGTTTCTGAATATCATAATGTGTGAAGTAATTATTAATATTTGCATGTATTGAACAAAACCATGACCTGGAATTTGCATTTACAAATGGTAATCCCCTTGGCATTTCATTATTTATTTGTGTATATCCTGATGATAAAAAAAAAAAGTTTTCAAACAAAGTCAATGGCCTTCACATCCACGTTTTTGTCTTGATTATTTTAACATAACGAGTGTGCCTGGACTGGAACATGTTAACATGATGAATAATGGAATCACTGGAACATAAACTACTTAAACATCACAGACATCTGCAGACCCCCCCACCCCTTATTGTCATTGCTAGAAAACACCTGAAATTTTTCAGTTTGGGTGTCATGGTTATGAAAGCTTTTGAACCTATGTGGAAATATTAGACAGTGTATCTACTAAATAAAGTTCCACTCAGCAAAATAGGAATTTCCAAAGGCAATGTACAGATTTTGTAAAATAAATTTATTCTCCCTATTCTACTGTATGCTTTTTCTAAATAGGCCGTGATATATTTTTACCCCTTTAAATGCCTATAATGATATGAGTAAAATAAATTCTAAACTCACTGATAGCATTTGTATTCCTTTTAGTCATCTGCTTTTTTGTAAGTTTCAAAAATATAATATGTAATATCCATCCAACCATTTTTCAACCCACTGAATCCGAACACAGGGTCACGGGGATCTGCTGTAGCCAATCCCAGCCAACACAGGACGCAAGGCAGGAACCAATCCCAGGCAGGGCGCCAACCCACCGCAGGACACACACACACACACACACACACACACACCCACACACCAAGCACACACTAGGGCCAATTTAGAATCGCCAATGCACCTAACCTGCATGTCTTTGGACTGTGGGAGGAAACCCACGCAGACACAGGGAGAACATGCAAACTCCACGCAGGGAGGACCCGGGAAGCGAACCCAGGTCTCCTTACTGCAAGGCAGCAGCGCTACTAATGCGCCACCGTGCTGCCCTAATATGTAATATTTTATACTGTAATTTGGTGTCATTGTTTGGTGGAAGATATTGTTTGATAGCACTCAATGCTTGGCATTACCCATCATGCAGGCCTAGGACCTGCTCTGTTACACCACTTCCTGGAGAGGCCAAGCAGTTTTCCAGGTCAAACTGGAATGTCTGATGTGCTCTTTCTTAACATATTCTTGTCAAGCCATGAGTCTGAATGGATTACTAAACTGAATAAAATAAATTATTTTTTCTTCCCAAATTGGGTTGGATTTAAAACAGAACACCTGTTGTGAAAAATTACTGCTTCGTTGACTACTTACAGAGTGGCTTTTGCATCACACAAGACTTTTCCTGCAGGAGTATAACAAAAGTGACACATGCAAGTAATTAATAAAGGCAACAAAGTGGAAATGAAAATGTAATTTGTTGAAATGCAGTTTTCCAGGTGGTTCTCTTAGTGAATGTATTAACCAATCTCTGGGATTTCTGCTGTTTGCAGGTTCCTTCAGTGGCAGTACATGTGCTGATCTCCACCCCCCTGTTACCACAGATTCAACAGACCAGGTCTCCCCAACGATGCCACGTGCCACAAAGAGTCGTGTCTCTGGGAAACTCCGTCGCTCAGCCTCCGCTATTAGTAAATCCTCGAATTGAAGACTTGTATCTGTTATGTCTGAGTCATTCCACCTCTTGAAATGCTTTAAAATGCCCTGCTTTGCTGCCAGACACCATGCTGTAATCTGTGAAACCTGTTGCTAAAGCAGAACCTGCAATAAACACCTCATTTATTCAGCACATGTCAATACAAAAGTAATATATTTTATATGGTTATTGCTTATTTTCCTAATTTTCAAGTAAGGTGAGCATTTTGTAATTAAATTATTTTATTGTTTCCATGTTGTGATATATGCAGTTCTCTATTTTGTTTTACAGTGTCTGAGGTACACACATTAAAAAATATTGGAATGAAAATGTTCACAACCATGCAGCACTAAAACTGTTTCCTAACACTGATCTCTTCTGTTTTGTTTTTGTGTCCTAGACTGCAGTGTACACACTAATAAAAATAATATGAAAAGATTATGGCGAGACGAGAATGTTGCATGCTAAAATGCCCAGAATGTTCCATTTATTTTTCGTGGTTCAGGGTTAATATGTAGCATTAATAGTAATCCATATTTATAACACTAGCTTATTTACTGTTTCACTAGGTAAAATGATTTCTCCACAGTACAGGTTTCAGTATTTTTCATAATGGATGTGGTTATTTGTTAGATATTTACCTCAAACCATTTCTAAGCTGTACATTCATGCAGACCTTTTTCAAGTTTGCAAATGGGGCTATTGATGATGGATTATATTGTTTAGCTACATCTTAATTATTTTGCATAAGACCATGCAGCATGGTAAAATATGTTTGGCTATCCAGTCATGAACCATTCTCTAAGTAAATTTGTCTACAAACTTATTTTCTGGCAGCTTCCTTTACCTGTCAATAATAATTTAATGCTTTAATGATTTATGAAATAACCAAATGCATGCATTACTTTTTTAAAATTCTTGAACACTAATGTATAATGCATGTGCAGCATGTCTGATACTAACATCTTAACTGTAGCAAATTATTTCTTTCTTAGTTGGTAAACACTGTGTTTGTTTATAGCTTGTGAGTAAGTGAGTGTTTTTGCAATCAGTTACATTTATGTTAACAATTTTCATACGTAATAATACATTTATTTTGATGTTGTGTAAATATGATAATTTGTCTTAGTTAAACATATTCTGTTAAGTTATATTTGTCAGTTTCTGTCATATCTTATCAAATGAATGATTTCATTGACTCCTATCTAAATATTCTCAGTGTCTGGCCCAGAAACTGGAAAGACTAACTTAGAGTGCTCTTGTAATACTGGCCACGAGGTATACTTTATTTAACATGAGCTACACACTTGCATTAAATATGTTCTCATGTGAAGCACTGCACATTTGTCGTAAATTCTATTTTGTACTCTTTTGGATGCATGTTGTAAATGTCTAAGTAAATGATTTCCCCACATGTGTTATATTTGTTGTATAGTAAGAGTGTGCTTGTATAACTGATCATAGCTAGGTGGTGGTGACATTTTTAAACTATGGCTTTTATTTAAAGTAACTTTTTCCATCAAAATCCATTAAGTGGTTTGAATAATAAAATTAAAAAAATGTCTCAGCTGAAGCTGAGCTATACAAACAGCCTTAAATGCTGTGTTCAGAGGTACGAGCACAGCAAAATGCCAGCACTGATCTTGGGTGTTGCACCTGATATTTTGTTAGCTTACTCTCTGCTTAGTAGCCGAGCCTCCCTCGACACTACAGTTGCCATGAGAGCCGCATATTACATGCACTATGGGATCTCAGCAGGAGATGCATCTTTACCCCTGTTGCACTGGCTTGCCTTACTTAAAACATAATTATGAAGCACTGGTGAGATTCACATGAGACTTGATGTTGGCCGTGTGTGTGTGTGCGCGTGTGTGTGTGTGTGTACACAATATAACACACAGTAATGTGTTTATTAATGAATGTATGCTAATAGTAAAATTTAATCTTGCATGTCTCTCTTGAAAGGAATATAACAAAAAAAGACTACTGTTAATAACTTACCTTTGATGAAACTGACTTTGTTTTGGGGATTTTCTTTTTCTTTTTTTTTGGCACATTCCTGTATATAACTTTTGTAAAGTAAAAACAAGAGAACCTTGAAAGATTCCAACTTATACTGTTAACATGTCTTACTGTTTTTAAATCTAAATGAAGTTTATGGATACCTTTATTACAATGTCAGTTTTAAAAGAATTAATTAAAATGATTTGAAATGAAGTGCCTGTTCTGTTCCTTTAGATCTCTGTTATTATTTGTTGCTCTTTTTACCATCTCACGTTTCACAGTTTGTTACATTTGAGCACAAACGGCTATTTTACACCTTCATCAAAAGTATACCAGGACAAAAAGGTAGTAATGTGCCCCAAGTCTTGCTTTAGTAAGTGATTTGTTATTGCTGGAGGCCAGCTATCAATTATTCTTTCTGTGGCCATAACAAATTATTCAGTTTAACTTTCAAACTAAAATGGAACCAATGCTGGACCAATGATACACATAACCTAACCTATGGATGAATCCAATGAAAACATTTAAAGCAGAATAATAAAAAATGTGATTGTAATTTGATACTAAATTAAGCCATCTATGAAGGGGGGCTTTTGGACTGAAACTGGACAGTTTATTGACAAGCAGTCAAAACAGGCTAGAAGTATACAACATTACAGCCCTTTTATTAGTTTTTGAATAGTTGCTTGGGCTTTGCTGAAACTCACAACTGAATGACTTGTGCAGCATTCTGTGCTTGCTGATTTGCACAGACAACAGGTCCTTCACAGTAGAAGGGTAAGTAACATCTTAAAAGGTTTTGCTCACTGGCAGTTGTTTGGCTGGGACAGAATCACAGCCTCTCTGACTCCACCCCTATTGCATTATAATGAAAAACTTTAAAATCTGATCATACAGTTAAGGAATTATTCAAAAACAAAAAAATTACATTTAACCAATGAAACTATTTTATATACTGATCTCAACCATATGTATTATATTAGAGTGTCCCTGACTTCAATATTCTATTCAGTTATTCAGTCGCATTAATTATAAATGTGGAATGATGTACCTACTGATAACACTGAAAGCTGGCAGTAACTCAAATTACACTCATTATGATTAGCCTGGTATGAATTCTGTTTTTAGTCGTCACATTATCCTGCTGCTTTCCTTATTTAATTGTACTTTTGAATAGCCATGCAAACCAAACCGCAAACACAAACAACATAATCTTTCTGAAGATGAACTCCTCTTTGTTTTAGGTCTTAGAGGAAAAAAAATCCCATAATGTAGGGTTGTTACCTGAGTCTTTCACCAAAACTGCTCTATCGAGTCAACAAAATGTTTTTCTACAATTTTCTGTTAATTGCTTTCCTCACTGCCTTTCATAACTATTGGAATAGTGCAATGAAAAGTGATCATTTTACTGTAAACACATGCAGTAAACCCTCCAAAGTATAAATTGTCTGTGAGTATACTGCAAATATAAAACTGTTTTTAAGGTTCCTAGGCCTTTCACAATGAATGGTTCCAAATATTTGTCTTTAGCAAATTAATTTTTGTCTCTGAGAATCACCAGCTTTCATTCACTGCTGGATTAGAATGCCTTTCTTTCCTGTATTTATTTTTATTAAATACAATTACTTAACTCTCAGATTTCACTAATGTCAAATAAACATACAAAACAGATGGTTTATTTTGTGCTCTCTGAGTAGGCCATTTTGTATCTACAGTATATGAAGAACATTGAGCCAAAGAGCTAATAAGGTAGTGTACCAGGAAAAAAAAAAATACAAATAGTGCACATGCCGAGGTCAAGTGCACTTCAATGATTAGATACCTTTTCTTCTTAACGTTGTGTTGCTGTTTGTGCCAGCATTCTAGAGGAACAATTGTGAAAGTGTTTACTCTGAATAAAATACTTTGTATGAGCTAAAGCACGGTTCTTTGGAAATTAGGTAATTGCATCAGTTTTCAAGGTTATTGTTAATGGTTATTTTATATCTCAAACTCGTAAGAATTTATTCAGTATATCCTGTTGTCTCAGTTTATTTGAATTAAATGGTAAAAAATTGTATGTATATGTTATAGGTAATGGCTTGCAAATAACAGCAATGTATGTTTATAATTTAAACATCTTATACACATGGCTGATAATATTCGATTAGATTCAGATATGACAATAAAATCAAAAATGGATTAGCTTTTTTTTCCCATTTTATTAAGCAACTAATGGAAAGTAAATTTCATAATCAACGCCAAATGCAAAGAAAGCATTGGTGAGAGTTGTTTGTGAACAGAACTTTTTTGTTCCTCTGTGCCCATCTTCACCTTAGCAATGCAGCTGGATTGGAGAAATCAATAATAAGAATATTTCCTGATTTACTGTTTGTCATTTTGCAAAAATGCTTCACAGAATTTTTGTTTCTTTGCTTTTTCAAATTCAAAATAGATCAATCTTGCTTCATGAATGACGATTTGTTTCTGATTAGGTAATGGGAATTATTTCATTTGACATTATTTCTCCTTGCTTTGCCAACACATAAATAAATCCAAAGTCTGTATAAATGCAACAGTGAAATAGTTTACATTAAACTACCATTTCTCTAAATTAAAGCAACAGCATAATTAAAAAAAAATGTATTTTGATTTTATATATTAGAAGAAAATAATAGAGACATTAGTATGGGCATTTAGAGAAAAAAACAACATTCTACTTTGCTATTTACTTTTTAATTGCTCTGTTATTTTTATATATTTGTGTATTACTTTCTCCTGGCAAAGTATTTCAAAAATAATGCATTTGAACTAGGGAAGAAGGATTGTGTCTGTGCCTGAATTTTTATACTCCATCCTTATAATGTCTTACTAGATTTTGGAAGTAAATGCTAGTGTGCAGGGTGTGAAACATTCTTGTCCATAATATCATTCCACGTGCACCCAACTACCGTCCCCTTTCAGGCAATTTAGAGTCCCCATTTATTTTAACAGTATGCCTTTACATGTTGAGTGAACTCCACAGTTCACATGTGAAAATCAGAATAATGTTCCAAACCCATAAAAGATCTGAGAGTCAAACTGAGACTGAAGTGCCTTGAGGCCTGCCAGCTTTTCTGCCCAGCTGTTAATCTGTATACTCATAAGTTAGTGAACAAGTCTTAACAGTCATAAGTGGCACTCTTATTTTCACAGGGTCCTAACTTACAGTAAGCCCATCGGAACCAAGAGGTCTACTTAAGCCCATGAATGCTATATCAGCAAAGTGCTAAAATCTTTGTATTACCTACAGTATAATCTGTCCAGTGCTGAATATCTGATTACATGGGAAGCTGTCACCTTCATGAAACAAAAACACTAATGCTTTAAGATTCAAGCTAATAGTATGAATGCATGAGAGGAAACATGGAGGCTCTGCAGGAGAGAGCAGTTGTCAGGACATTCAGACTGTTTGGTGACCTGCTGTAATTAATGAATGAGAAATGAAATTCTTTAATTTTAGTTTCCGTTCAATTATACTTTTCAGCATCTACGCTGTTTCCTATGTGTTAGCACAGTAAGATGTGTTATCTTTGACTAATAAAGTGCACCCTTCATCAAAGGAGAAAAATGTAACAGTGGCAAACTTTACTTAAAAAGTACTCATTCCCAACCAAAATAGTCCAGCTTCATAGTTGTAAATGTATGTGACTTTGTCACCATCATGATATTAAAAAAGCAAAGATGTCCAGATAACTCTGCAGACACAAACCAGAACAATATAAAGTTTCAAAAGATTAAAACACAATTCAATAAGGCAAGATGACATTCAGTAGAATCCAAAAAATCCTAATAGGTTTAATGTCTCACACTGCTTAGAACCAGAATTCTGATTCTGGGCTGGGATGTCATCTCTGTGGAGTTTGCATGTCCTCCCTATCTTTCCTATTACTGAAAGACTCCATCCTCCTTCTGCAGCTAACTGGTGCCTATCACTATCATGACATTCATGAATGGTCCTGTGATGGACTGAACTCCTCCTCTGGGTCACTTTCTGCCTTGTGTGTTGGGCTGTCACTGCCTTTTAATGCTGGCACAGATAACAGTTGCAGAAATTTATAAGAAACCATGAAGGTGTCTAACCTTAGATTTCCTGTGCTTCTGGATGTGTGAAATAAAAAAAATGAAATTCATTCACCTTTCCTGTCCATCTTTACCTTTGGAAATGTGTTGCACATAACAAAATACTTTTTTTTCTTTTAGATGTTATGACTTTCTGACATACTTTAAGAATGAAAGATATTCTAAATATGTGCTATGTAGTGAGCCGATGGTGCCCTTATTCATGAAACTGTAAGTACAAGAAAAACTTTGCACGTTGGATCAGATGTACCATTTAATTGGACATATATGCATTAAGTACTATTATTATCATTGTACCAAATACAGTGGTGTGAAAAACTATTTGCCCCCTTCCTGATTTCTTATTCTTTTGCATGTTTGTCACACAAAATGTTTCTGATCATCAAACACATTTAACCATTAGTCAAATATAACACAAGTAAACACAAAATGCAGTTTTTAAATGATGGTTTTTATTATTTAGGGAGAAAAAAAATCCAAACCTACATGGCCCTGTGTGAAAAAGTAATTGCCCCCTTGTTAAAAAATAACCTAACTGTGGTGTATCACACCTGAGTTCAATTTCCGTAGCCACCCCCAGGCCTGATTACTGCCACACCTGTTTCAATCAAGAAATCACTTAAATAGGAGCTGCCTGACACAGAGAAGTAGACCAAAAGCACCTCAAAAGCTAGACATCATGCCAAGATCCAAAGAAATTCAGGAACAAATGAGAACAGAAGTAATTGAGATCTATCAGTCTGGTAAAGGTTATAATACCATTTCTAAAGCTTTGGGACTCCAGCGAACCACAGTGAGAGCCATTATCCACAAATGGCAAAAACATGGAACAGTGGTGAACCTTCCCAGGAGTGGCCGGCCGACCAAAATTACCCCAAGAGCGCAGAGACGACTCATCCGAGAGGTCACAAAAGACCCCAGGACAACGTCTAAAGAACTGCAGGCCTCACTTGCCTCAATTAAGGTCAGTGTTCACGACTCCACCATAAGAAAGAGACTGGGCAAAAACGGCCTGCATGGCAGATGTCCAAGACGCAAACCACTGTTAAGCAAAAAGAACATTAGGGCTCGTCTCAATTTTGCTAAGAAACATCTCAATGATTGCCAAGACTTTTGGGAAAATACCTTGTGGACTGATGAGACAAAAGTTGAACTTTTTGGAAGGCAAATGTCCCGTTACATCTGGCGTAAAAGGAACACAGCATTTCAGAAAAAGAACATCATACCAACAGTAAAATATGGTGGTGGTAGTGTGATGGTCTGGGGTTGTTTTGCTGCTTCAGGACCTGGAAGGCTTGCTGTGATAGATGGAACCATGAATTCTACTGTCTACCAAAAAATCCTGAAGGAGAATGTCCGGCCATCTGTTCGTCAACTCAAGCTGAAGCGATCTTGGGTGCTGCAACAGGACAATGACCCAAAACACACCAGCAAATCCACCTCTGAATGGCTGAAGAAAAACAAAATGAAGACTTTGGAGTGGCCTAGTCAAAGTCCTGACCTGAATCCAATTGAGATGCTATGGCATGACCTTAAAAAGGCGGTTCATGCTAGAAAACCCTCAAATAAAGCTGAATTACAACAATTTTGCAAAGATGAGTGGGCCAAAATTCCTCCAGAGCGCTGTAAAAGACTCATTGCAAGTTATCGCAAACGCTTGATTGCAGTTATTGCTGCTAAGGGTGGCCCAACCAGTTATTAGGTTCAGGGGGCAATTACTTTTTCACACAGGGCCATGTAGGTTTGGATTTTTTTTTCTCCCTAAATAATAAAAACCACCATTTACAAACTGCATTTTGTGTTTACTTGTGTTATATTTGACTAATGGTTAAATGTGTTTGATGATCAGAAACATTTTGTGTGACAAACATGCAAAAGAATAAGAAATCAGGAAGGGGGGCAAATAGTTTTTCACACCACTGTATCTATCTATCTATCTATCTATCTATCTATCTATCTATCTATCTATCTATCTATCTATCTATCTATCTATCGTTATCAATCCCAATGAATTCAGTTCAGGGTTATGGAGGGCAGGAGTTGATCTTGGCAGTACTAGGTACAAAGGTAAGAACCAGGCCTGAATGGATTACCAGTCTAGCACACACTTAAACATGCACTTACTTATTCACACAGCTCAATTTTGAATTCTTGATTAATTTAATCTGCATTTTGTGATATTGGTGAAAAAACAGTACCTAGAAAAAAATCCATGCAGACATGTACATGGACTGGGATTTGAACCTAGAAGTCTGGAGCTGTGAGATCACTATGCCACGCTCATAATGAACATATATTACGTCATTTGAGAACATTTTTCACATCACTTTAAAGGTAAGTAAAAACCAAAAGTAGCAATCAGCTTTATTGATTTCATTCTTCAGATTAAGCTGCAAGTAATTGTCACAATATAAAACTTGTTATGCTGTTATCAATGTAAGTTCATGTTTACAACTTGAAACCACTGACCCTATTACCAAAAACGGGCCAAAACAGATAGGAAATTTCAGCATTTTCCTGTCAATAAGCATTATTAATAGTTATGAATGCTACATACAACACAAGTTGCAGGCAGAATAGTAGCTCAAGCAGCTACCATAATTAACTATACCTGGTTCTGAAAATGACCAAACTTTGAAGCTTATGCCAATATTTGTTGTCATGCTGGTCAATGCAGTAATAAATATTCAGTAGCAATAGAATTAAAGTGCCCAGCACTTAGGCTGCTTGGCCATAGGTTAAAGATAATTTAACGGTGCGATACAAAAGGCATATAAATACTTCACTTTATTTATCTGGTCCACTGTGAAAAATACTATTTGACTGTATATTTGTACAGGAGGCGTCTGACTCAACCTCAGTTACCAGGGTCCTGAGGCAGAACAGTCCCTGTCAGCCTACCAAGCTTGTTTTTAAATACAGTCCTTTGTCATGTTGTCAGGTACACAGCATGTCCCTCCCATCTTTGTCTATCCCAGTGGGTCCTTAATATGCCTGAGGCAGGTTTCTCTCTGTTGTTTCTGTATCTGTAACATTAGTGCAACTATATTATGCACTTATTATTTTTGTTTTACAAAAATATAACATTATTTATAGTTAAAGAGGCAAAAGGGCCTACCTGCCCAAGCAACAGATAACTATAAGGAAGGTACCTGGTGTGACAGGTGTCATTAATAAAACAATGTTCACTCCTATCATTCCTAGGTAGCGTCATGTACATTGGCAGTGGGAGACAAGCAATGCAAACATCTGGAAAACATGCAAAACCTACTGTCCAGCAGCCCACCTAATATTGGTTATTCATTCAGTTACTACTGAGTTGTTGTATCATTTTACCTTAAACCATCTTTAACTAAAATGTACCAGCAGAATGAACAGCATTCCCTAAAGAATGCAATTTCTTTTCTGTCATGAAGTAGTAGGAGTAGTTGCTACTGCATTGCAGGGAAAGGAGGGCACTAGTTTGGTATGGTAACATTTCAAGCTGGATTCAGCTTCTTAGCCAGTTAAAAACACCCCGGCTAAACCATTGCTGGACAGCTTTGAGGCTAATTGAAACCATAAAGGATAGAGCTGATGTAATTAATTCTGCTTTAGAAGTCAGACATATTGCTTAGGACTTTTAAAAAATATGCTTGGATCATCTACCCATTGTCTAAACTTTCTTGTCTAGTGTGCTCCATGAAAATACATTCTCATTCTCAAAACCCACTCAGTCAAATTCAGAGTTATTGGAGGGATGGTGGTCTGGTGCCTATTCTAGCAGCATTAGCCACAAAGCAAAACCCATCCCTGGACAGAGGACCATTCCATTGCAGGGCAGAGTCATACATGTGGCCAATTTAGAACCACCAGTTAACCAATTACATGTTCTTAGAATGTAGGAGGAAAACCAACACTGATGCTGGAACAAAAGCGTATATTCCACATCAACGATGACCGGGCACAAGATTTGAACTCAGGATACTGGATCTGTGTGCAGCACTAACCACTGTGCCACACTCGACTGAAACTGTGTAAACCCCATCTGGGGGGCATCTGAGGTGGCACTAACCAACAATACAATAGTAAGTCATGTTCATCCATCACTTTTGAGTAGGCTGCTCAATTAGTAGGCTCATAAGTCAACTTTTTGAACCACATGACATAGCCAAGGCAAATAATACACAGCTGATCCAGTTTTCTCTGAGCACACTGGCCTTTAGGAACACATTTTAGGGGAATCCAAAAATGTCATTTATGGCTTGAAGTACTAGTTTGAAAGATAGCATCATACAAATCTACTTTAGAATTTACAGTGTTGGGAAAATATTGTAAATTATCGCTAATGAAGATAGTTAATTCAGTTTTTATTCTGTATTAATAGGTCCGGTTGTGCCCATTTCTCTGTAGGCTTGATGATCAACTAGGACACTTGGCGGCGTACCTCAGCCTGTGCCCCTCACCTGGGCTTGCCACCTCTTTTAAAAGCCTACACTCCACAGCAATGCTTTTGACTCTTAGCCATGTGAATATCAGCCTGTGGCAATGTACAGATATCTCTCACTTTGTCAATTAACAGAAACTGTCTTAAACTGAACACATTTCACGCTTACTCACCCTTCTAACAGAGTGTTACCACTTATTTTTCTTTAATTATTACATTATTCATAACACAATTAAATTCAAATTCTATAATTAATTCCTGAAAAATATTAAATATATTAAACAGAAAATAAACTTTTTATTTGCTTTGAGGAGAAATATAGATAATAATGTATGTCTAAGTATGAAGTCTGTGAGTTATATTTTGTAATGATTTTTTTCATTCTTTTGTTCATTATTTTCATAAAAAGAAGGTACTTCATTACATGGTAACCTACTTAGTCTAACAGGCTACAGATTCATAACTAAAAATTAAAATCTGTAGCCTGGGTATTCTAAAGCATACGAGGTGTATCCCAACCTTTAACCTTAGTTATACTTTACAAAATGAAAAGTAAAATGAAATTAATAAATTGCTTTCTTTTTTCGCAGCCTAGCGTATTGGTAAACATATAACTGCAATTCTGCTGAAATCATTTTAACAGATTATGGATTTGACAGATTTCTTGTGCCACCATTTCATCAGATCCACTTTTGGGTGAACCGTTCTGTTCATTATGATGTTTCTTTTGTGAAATTGGTTTAAAATATACTCATCTTCGCTTGTTTATAGCCCCCAACAGCCCCCAGTAAATATTTTAGCCTTTTCTTGTAGATTACTGAAGATGGATACTCACCTTTTTCCTGGTTTATTTATTTGATTTGGAAAATAATCAACTTTGCCAAAGGCAGAATGTAATATGAAAACATTAAAATATTAACCCTTATTGTCCTCTCTTAACATCTAATAAACCTATAACTTAATGGTACTTACTCCTAAAACTGGGCAGTGAAATTTATGCTGCAAGTTAACTTTTTACTCATTAAAAAAATGAATGTTTAATGTTATGGACATTCACACCAATACTCATTTGAAAGCAGGCAACATGCTTTGAAGTGACCAAGCACGTGTTGACATACTTTACGTTGGCTAATTTGAAAATCGTAGGGTTTTGCAAGCTTCGGAAATTAAACAAAAGTAAAGTTAGGACCCAATACATCGACCTTCATGGACACAAAGGTTATGCAGTGTGTTGTACTGCTCAAGGAAAGATAAGTCACTTGTTGCAATGAAAACGAATTACCGCGGTAGAACAAACACGGAATGAGTAGGGAAGAGTCGACATAAGGCATGAGCTCATGTTTCCAGTGACATAATTAAAATACGAATCAAATTTTTCTTTCTGTCTGATTTTTCAAATTAATCAGATTAAGTATTCGTATACTGTTTAACTTTCTCTAAAAGTCAAAGACCAAAGAATACATCCAGAATAAAAGTAAAATTAAAACACGGACGTTTTTATAAAAGCATGCTTATTATTAATTTAAACCATTTTTCTTGACGTATTTACTGAAACCTTTGCTGCTAAACAACACATATACAGTATAAATGTTGTTGCATATAACTAAGAGAACATTTGACTCAAAATATGTTTGTGCACGCTGAGGAACGGCCAGGTTAACATGACATCAATAAGTACGTAATAAACGTGGAGAGATGATACAATAAATTCTGACAATCCCGTTGAAGTAGGTTTCTATTGTACCATTACAAGACATTCTAGGTACTTTCAAATTACCTTTCTATATTTTCGAATCAGAAGAAATATATTATTATGCAAGATTGTTCTCCATAACATTTGGGTACACTCGCGCGTACGCAAATTATATTGTTTGAATTTTCAAAGATACCTGCAATTACTTGTTCATAAATTAGAACAAAAGATATAATATAATATGTGCGTACATGTTATTTGAATACAGTTCCTATAATCAAGCTCGGCATCATTTAATTCTTGTTAGCGAAGCAAGTAGACGAGGTGCACAAATTGGATTGCACGGAATAACTCGCAGCACTATTATTATTATTTTTTTATGATAATATTTGCCAGTGAGATCATTCGAGTACCTCTGAATCCCATTGTTCAGCCTCGGTTGCAGAGCTGTTCTTTTGAAAGCCTTTTATTGATGCCTGAAAATGTGATAATGAAATGCACTTAATGTTTGGAGCCCATATACGAGCCGGTCTCAAGGGTCCGCGCTGCGGCACTTTCTTCAGACGTGTAACATTTGTTTGTCTGAAAAAATAATTTATATATCTTTTTTGCAGAAACGGCGCCTACACGTACTTTTGATCATGTTACGTGTTTACTATGTTATAATTACAGCAAAGTTCTGACGGAATTATGCGTTATTAGACATATTATTACGAGTACAAAAAAAAAATCATCCGTATATTCCAGCAGAGGTAGGGTAACTAAGCGTTACTTGATGAACGTGAAATTAATTATATAGACCATGAAACGTAAAAAATAGAACCAAACTTTTTGACAGTATTTATACAAATTTAAAATGGCACAGTGTCATGCTGCGTCCTTAGTGAGCAAAAGCAAGCTATATTTTAATAGCTCCACTCGTATCCAATCCACCACACTTGTAGTAAAGCTAAGGAGCGTAGATAACTTTGATCTCCGTGATTTATTTCACATACCATGATTGGTAAATTTTATTTCATGTGGAGGAATACCGTTATCAAGTCCTCCACGAACGGCGGTTTTACAATTGTTTTGTATCACATTGTAGCCAGGAGTAAAGAAAACAAATCAACCCTGCTTGTCAGTATTTGTAGACAGATAATTCCACAATATGCAAACAGTTATGTGTATTCATTGCAAAATTGTGAGGTGTTCCGAGCCAGCCGAGAGCGCTATATGTAAGAATGCAGTGAATGAATGCGAGGTCTGTGACGAAATTAATCACAGTGATTGAAAACGTCTAAAGAGCCGTTACCGATGTACTGACGGACCTCAAAGAAAACTATTTTGAAGAACGCTTCCGGGCTGAAAGCTCGACGTGCAAAAATGGTTTGTTTTTTTTTTTTCTTTTCTCAATAGAATGTACTTTAATACAAGCCTCGTTGATTTCATGATATATTGGTATTTGTATATACAAACTTAGGATATTCTATTCGTTTTCAACAGGTCCAAGTATACAACTTAGATTTCTTTAAAAAATCATCAACATCTGTAATCCAACAGAGAGAAACTGGGCGTTTCAGTTTGAAAATATTTTTTTTATTTGAAGACATAGCAAACACAGTTGAAAACATACGTTTAAAGCACTATATAAAAGCTAACATTTAAGAAAAATAACCTGTGTAGAAAAAAGTTTGCATCTAAATTAAGAGCTGTTACGTTTTACAAGAGCTGTTGGAGATTGTAATAAATTTGTAAACCATCCACAACATTTATAAAGACTCAGGAAACCATTCTGACAAAAACAGTTATTTGGCTAAAACATGTAAAACGAAACATCAAAATAATTTATCATCGATTTCACAATATACATACAAACGACAACCCAAAAAGAAAGCAAACAATAATTTCGATTTGAATAAATAAATAAATTAATTAAATAAATAAAAATAATAATTAGAACCAAAAATAGAACATTCAAATCATACCAACTCCATTTAAAAGTGAAGACAATCATATATATGAGAGATCACAATGATTTTTAAGGCAGTTTACAGCAAGGATCGTCGATGTGGAAAAGGACGCTAATTCAAGGCATTTATGGCTACACTAAAGGAACGTATAGACTTTGATTTGTTCAAAGACAAAGCTAAATGTCAATGTCCAGCGCTTCACAAGCTATATTAAAGCTAATAAAGTAAGAAGAGAAATGCACAGCCTGTGAATTGAAGGCGTTTACATAGGTACACCTATTGAGACAACCTTTCTTAGGTCTAGAAGCTAAAACATTGGATCATGTGCAGAGGTCCTATAAAAATACTTAGAACAGTCAATCTAATTTCTTTTCTTTTCTTTAACTACCTTAAGGAGAAATCTGAAAAATATAGTATTCAAGTGTAGAGCTCCACAGAGTGGCCGGTGCAAGTCTTTTTTTTTTAAGGCACAACTTTGGGCGTTTCAGCACGCCGGGCGCACAGGCATCTGCAGCAAGATCACCTGCCGGTTTTCGGAGGGGTGGCATTTGTTGATGTGCCTTGTCAGTCCCGGAGAGCTGTAGAAAGTAGCTGGGCAGTACTTGCACGGAAACACCTGGGAGGAGTGCAGCAGACGAAGGTGGCGCTCCTGAGCCGACCTGTTGGGGAAGGTTTCGCCACAAACGGGGCACAAGTGGCACTCCAGGGGACTAAGATTTAAAGGCGCGGGGCTGTGGCTTTCCGCGCGGGGCGGTTTCTCGATCTCTTGGCTGTTAGCAAAAGCCGCTGAGTACAGGAGCTGCTCGTCGCAGGTCGCCTTGCTGGATGCGCCGGCGTGGCTCAGCAGGTGTTTCCTCAGGTAAGCCTGGCGCTTGAAGCGCTTACCGCAGTGTTGGCAGTCGTAGAGACCATCCTCAGAACCTGACTCTGATAACCCCGGGCTGGGGGTGTCGCGATCGCTCGCTGCCTCGCCCCTCGGGTCCTTTAGCTCCTCAGTTGCCTTGTCTTTCAGATCTCCCGAAGGAGGCTTGACACTCTCTGACTTGGCTCCGGGAACGACTGGTCCGGCGTTCGGGTTCTGGGGTCTTGGCTTGTGCCACCGCCGGTGGGATGCCAGATTAGCAGGACAACTGAAGACTTTATCGCATTCAGGGCATCTGTACTCCACCCGCACTATCCTGGAGCACTTGTGCTGAGCTAAAGCGAAGGGGTCCGCGTATTCCTCTTTGCACAACTGGCAGATGAATTCCCCCAGAGGTTTGTTGCCGCCGGATGAGACTGTTCTAGGCTTCAGATCAACTGGTCCTTCTTTTATCTTCAAGCCTAAAACTGGAGACGTGGTGACCTCGTCTTCGAAATTAAGTTTCCTAATAGCTTTGGGTTTCTTAGCCGCCGCTTTGCTTTTGCGCTCAGAGTCTGGCGGGGCTCTCTTGTGAGCACTTCTCACAGCCGCCGGGAGGACTGCTGTCACATTGCTACAGCTGCTGTTACTAGAGCCGATTTTCAAATCCACTGGAGCAAACAGGAGCTGGTCAAGGGTGGTAAGAACAGCCGGAGTCGGAAAGGATTCAGCTGAGATTGGGGATCCCAGGTTAAAACTTCTCTCAAAAAATTTCCTCTCGTGCTCCTTGCTGATGGGACGGGTGGGGCTATAGAGTGCCTGGTACACCGTCTCCGGATTGCCGAATTGCACGGGTCTAGCATCCTGTCCATCAGAGGAAGAGGAGGTATTGTGCGGTGATGCTGCAGCGCGGTCCGGGCTGGATGACGCCGATACTGGTGGAGAAGCAGAAGATGAGCTCGAGTTGTGCAAAGCCTTCAACGGATCCGGGTCTTCCTCGTCACTGCGGACCCTGTACGAGACGGGTGTAGATTTCTTGTTTCTTTTCACTAGAAAACCTTTGGGCATCTTGGCGAAGAACTGAAGGCACTTACAAAATAATAAAAAAAAAACTACACTCGAAGAAAAACACGGTTTAAAAATCCAGTCGTAGCCAAGAAATGGCTAACAGAGACGGGAACTGTAATTCCTTGAGTATTTCCCTGCTATTGATCTTTCCGTTCCCGAAATGCTTTCGTCTCTAAGGCATAGCTGCACTCTTTTTAAGGAGCAATGATGCCATTGTTCTCGCCCCTTGTTTCCATATCCGCGGCCAATCAGATGGCACCAAGATCCCGGTGGATTTGCTAGGGGGTGGATGCAAGCACCGAGTTTCGGAGGAAAATATTAGGAGGGATACAGATTGGTTAGCAGATGTACCTGCTTTTTTATCATTCTGCGCGCTTTGCCCCTCCTTAATGAAGGCACACGCCGGGACCCTCCTCTTTTTACGGTCTGACGACTTTCAATACAAATGCACACGTGCCACGGCTTTGTGTGCCTCCTTTGGGGGCCACTGTTCTGCCAAATGGAAATGTCCGTCACGATCAGAATCATCAGCATTTAAAATTTGGTGGCGGGGCGTACGCTTGGACATAGAAGGTTTTGAATATAACGTATGCGTGTGTGTGTGTATTTGGGTTGGGGGGTCTGGTGGCGAGGGGATTGGCAGTATTTTGTAACGAAGATGTTTATGCGCTGACAAAAGTATACGTCACTTAAGAAGTCTGAAAAAACGCAATTCCCTCTCCCATGGTCTCTTTGCACTGTTCAACAAATTGCACCTTTGAAGCTGTGTTTTATTAGAAAGGGGACTGACCTCCTCGGTACACTTAGTAAGTGGGAATATATGATTATCTTGGAAAATTTGAACCATGTGCTGGACCACTTTCTCTTACACTTTTTTAATTCACCTGATATGTTGATCGGGAATGCAGAACGCATCACTCATCCAACATGATTTTCAAAGATAGAGAAATGAAATACAGTGAAATCCGTGAATTATTCAACCTTAATTTATTACTTTCGTGTTAATGTGAATGTGTGTGAGCATGGCACGTGTCAGTTAGGCGCTGGGTTAACACCCCCGTTCTCAAATCTGACATTGTACGCATAAATAAATAATAAAATAGGCTAGCCTGTCTCCGAGCACAATTGCCCATCCCTCCCCAAGCTGTAGGGCCCGCATGTCTTTGAAAAGGAAATTGACCTCTCCACAGAGAAATGGGGCTTCACAAGCAATCTGTCCTAAAGACAGACGCGTGCTGCGTGTGATCACGGAGCCCGAACAAAGCGTCCAGACCAACAAAAAAAAAAGGCCGAGCCACATCCTTTCTTGACTAAAATCACTTCGGCATATTGACTCGTGAGGGTTTTTTAATGTGGTGTAGGTGTGTTTTTTCTTTAACCAGACCTTTTCTTTACTTCGTTGTCACAACAGGGTATGCTTATGGAAACAAGTGTATGACATCAACATGTGTAAAAAATACGTCGTGACTCCAAAAAAGCTTCGACATCCTACGAAATTGGTTAACGTTGAGACGAGATCCGTTAAAGTGCACGGTTTCATTTCAATTAATGCGATTTTAAAACCATTTTTCTTTTCCACCGAGTAGCAATTTCCAGAAAAACAATTCTGGAAGTGGGATGAAAATTGCGGAGAAGTAGGTGGACAAGTCAACCCCACGATTTAAGAACAGACAGTTCGACTGTACATGCACATGCACTGATTGGATTCAGAGTTTGCAAACTTAGTCAACATTTCAAGCCACTGTGGCACTATAATAATAATAATAATAATTCATTACATTTATATAGCGCTTCTATAGAGCATGAACTTGGGGAGGGGAGGCTTGAGTGATGAGGTGCCAACTATGAACACGCTGTGTTAGCTCACTAAACCTTAACCAAATGCTACCGGCTAATAACAGACCTACTCCTCAATGGCTGTCCCTCAAAACGTTAATCACTCTGCCTGTAAGATAAAGCTGTAAACAATTATATTTGGGAAAGTGCTTTACAATTGTAGGAAAGTTGTTGTATAGATAGGTAAAGTGCCTATAAGATGATGTTCACTGTACAAATGATCCGTTATAAAAAATATAGGTTGGTACTTCCTAAGCACGGCTGTAGCCGCAATAAAGAATTTCTAGTCTTCCCAGCAGCATGCATATATAATTGACAGAAATTCCAAAAATGTATACACACTTTGAATGAGTATAAATACAATGTTTTTTAAGGCAACTGGTTCCGTTTATTTTAACTTGCTGTATGAATCCGTCAGGCTACGCATTCGAGAGGAGATTGGAGATGAGGGACAGTTTTATTTCCATTAGTATGGAGCACCTCCCCACTACCATCATGATATGAGGGTCCATCTTGACGAAAATGTGCCAAACAGATTAACTGGGAAGAGGTAGTCCTCGCGTTCAGTAGGCTTCATGGCAATAGACCTATCTTTATAAACATTATATATATATATATATATATAGAGAGAGAGAGAGAGAGAGAGAGAGAGAGAGAGAGAGAGAGAGAGAGAGAGAGATCAATAGTAAAATGTTTACATATCAAAGTTGGCGCATGTTAATTTAGTTGTTCTTGGTGCACAGTAAGTCGGAGACTGAACCGCCAGCCGTGCGGTTTCATTCAACGCTGCCTTGCTTAAATTGCCTAGCAAAACATTTATATCTGGCTCCCTGTTCCAGCCTATGTCCCGCTTCACGCCCAGTGCTACCGGGATAGGTTCCACCCCCTCGAGGAATTGAACTAGATAATTGGGGAGGAAATTGATGGACTAGATGTGTGTGATACTCTCTCAAATCAGCAATACGGTGCCAAAAATGGGAATGACCAAACTATTTGGATTTTTCTGTATAAAGTAACGTTACCGACACTTCTTACTGATGTGTATACTGTATACGGTGTGGACAGTACATAATCGGGGCATAACAGCTATTTTTTTTTCCTCAGTTCCCTATATTATGACGTAACAACGTTTTCATAAAGTTACCTCATGGGAATCAGAAAAAGCATCGACGTGTCCTCCTGAAATGCGTCCTTTCTAAGCAGCTGCAAACATCATTACTCTAGTGTGGACCTTGAGCGGTGCAGCAGGTCCAGAAATTGGATGAGGATGAGAACCCTTTGCTATGTTATTAAGTTACGTATTACAAACACTTCAACCGGTTAATGGGTAAAAAAAATAATAATAATAACAAGGCTGTACAGACAATTTCGCATTTTCGTTTTTACTTTTTCTGATATTGTTTCTGAATCAAACTCAGCCCTCTGTCGTTTATGATTTATATTTCACATAGCTTTGAGGGTTGTGGATTTTTAGATAAGCTTTTTTTTTGGAAAGTGAAATTCAAACTGTGCCAGAATTTTGTTTAATGAAAAAAGATGGGGAAAAAAAGCGTGGCGGAAGCAATGCTCGGCCGACATGTAGGGGATTAAAAATGCCCCCGAAGTCTGTAATACGCTGGATGTGTAATTATTTGACATGGACACACAGCAGCTTTATGCTAATCTTTCCAACAATACTGCAGGATGGAGATGGATTGTCACTGCGCTCACGCGTGCCTCAGGGATGGGGGCAAAACGGGAGCAATTCCTATAAACACTCGACTTGAGGCCCTCCACATTACGCACAGCAGCAGCCCCTTTAGGCTATCAATTATTTATTAATAACCAGAGCAATCCATAAAACGGCAGAATAAGACAATAGCCAGAAAGGCCGCTCCATGCCGCAACGCACGCGTTATACGTTCGCCTTTTTTAATCTCCTGTACCGTATCACCCATCCCTTCATAAATTAATATTTCTAATTCCACAGATATAACATTCTAAATTCACATGTCGCATTTTTACTTTGTTTTATGCGAAAGCGGCAATTCAAAACACAATTACAATATATACAGCAATTAAACCTGCACCAATATATTATTAAAGTTGTAAGAGTAGTGCCCACAGAACGGTTTTTTAGCTACAGCGGGAACTTTTCAATCCGTTTCTATGTATTTTCCCCATATATGTTTCGTCTCTCGCTTCAAGAAGTGTCGAGCCCTCGGTTATTATTTAGGCGGCGCGTGCGTTTGCTCAATGGCCAGCGTGTGCTGCCTCTCGCCCCCCGCCGCTTGTCGGGGAGATGGAGGGCAGATTTGGGGCTTATTAGCATACAGCTGCCTGTCCCTCCTTCCCAAAGCGCACACAGCCACTTTAGTAACAGACGTTATCAGTACTCCGAGAAAAAGAAAAAAAAAAACGTTCTTTCTATAAATATTAAAGAGCTTCTTGAAATCAGAGGCATACAACAGGCACAGTTAGTACGGAGCTAGCGACAAGCACACACACACAATAAATACCGAATGTGTCAAAGACGCCTGTACCATATTTTATTGAGATTTTAATTGCAGCACGTTATCAGCAATACCGTTTCAAAGATGAGACAGCGAGCAACATGTAGTTTTAAAGTAAAATACTTGCAAGATTACATTGAAGCCAATTTCAATTTTAAATCAAATAAAAGACATTAAACATCTTACTTTGTGCTTGTACGTTCGTGCTTCAAGGCGCGTTAAAAAAAAGGGCTGGTAAAGCACACTCAACGCCAACCTGCTCGCGCCGCTTCCCCGTTTACGTAAAAGAAGGCGCCCGCGTGAGTGATGCGCACAATGCCCGCTCAAACTTGCCAGTCGGCGGCGACCCTTCGCGCGCCTCAGCCAGTCGGGCGTCACCTGAACGAAATGCACATATGCCATTTAAAACGTCTAACGCCACGACTAGTCGTTAAAATAATGAGTTACTAATACATATATACATACATAGATCCATAAAATGCACGCCTTCCACCTATTGGGATCTTTCAGCGTTGCAGACACGACAGCACCTTCATCAAAGGTGTTAATTGAGCGCCAAAAGTCGTTTTGAACAGCTAATCCAGTTCCACTACGTACAAGGAGGTGCGTATCTTTAACTTTTAAAAATGGTCACTGCGGCGGCTCATTAAATGGAATATGTGCCGGGTTCTGCAGAACCTGCGGATCTTGTAGCATCTATTTTCTCAACCTGCTTTTTTTCCGCGGTGGAGATGCGAAGTGAGTGCCTTGCAGGGTACAGTAACTCATGCTAGGTAACTTTTAAAGATGTCGGTCAGCCTAACCTGCACATTTTTGGGATGCACGAGGAAGAATCGGATTACCTGTAGAAAGTCCATGGAATTAATTGAATGTACAATCATTAGTGGGTTTTGAACCCAACTCTCGGGTAGCAGTATTAACCGTGGCGTTACCATGCAAACTGTGGTTGACAATTGAATACCTCGATTTCTATTTTAATAATCACATTGCCATCACATCTATCAATACATTTTAAAATCCGCATAGTAGGCTACCATTATTGTGTGGAGACATATCTCTGAAGCGCAAAGCAGGAACGAACAACTCACCCACTTACACACACACAGTACCAGTTTAAAGGCCCAGGATCTCCGAACTCGTGCGCCCGTTTAATGAAAGAAATAAAAAGCAGCCTGGAGAAATTGAACTTGTACACTCAAACCGATGACGCCAAATTTGCTTTTCTAAAGAATAAAAACTTATTCATAAATCTAGACTTAAAAGAAGAAAAAAAAAGGTTCAGAACCATAAGTAGTCGTATCACTTTATTAATGTTATGTATAACAATGAAAATAATGATGTATTTTACAAATAAACACAATTTACTGTAAGTGGAAGAAAGTAGCACAAATAAAACTTTAAAGCCATCCATGTTTACCCTTAGTCTGTCTGTGGTATGCTGTTAAGAAAGAATGGGATATAATTTGTTTGAGGTTGCCTGTAAATCCAGAACTTCAGCGCTTATTTGACACTTGCAGTTTTGTTACATGCTGTATGTGTCTGTGTGTATGAATATACATATACATAGACTTGGTTTATACTTGTGGATCCTATCTATCTATCTATCTATCTATCTATCTATCTATCTATCTATCTATCTATCTATCTATCTATCTATCTATCTATCTATCTATCTATCTAGTGGAAGTTGCTGAATTATTACAAATATATGTAAAAACAATCTGTTGGCTTCCCATGATACTCCAGTTTTCTACTTCTTCCCATACAGATCTTGTACAATAAAAAAATAGAAAGCATTTGCTATAATAGTGAACACGTTACAGAGAAAAAGTACAATGATCAAAAGGCAACATCATTTTTTTGATTGCTTTTTCAAAATTGTACTAAGCTGAACTAATGCAACACTGCCATTGTAAAGGTAGTCTCCATGCATCTTCTAGTGTGCAGAACCTGGCATGGCTAGATAAGCCCAGGTAGGGCATACATTGACAGATGGTAGCTATTATACTTCAGATAATTTAGGACACATTTTTCCACAGGACGTTTAAAGCCACATTTCAAAGCCTTCATCCTGATGAATTCTTTGGGTTCACTTGATAGGTTGTGTTCCTCTTCCATTACTTGTTGTATCAGTTCTGTAACCGATGGGGAGTCTTCCATCTAAACATAAACAAACACAAACTAAACTATAGATCATCTATGGATAGCACCAAATCATTTTTTTTTTTTGTAATTTTGATGTTAATAGAAATCCTATTTTTGTCCATTTGTCTCTCTTGCACAGAAACAGACTGTTCCATTTTGGAGAATGACCTGGCTATATTAGGCTCATTTCTTCTGGACACAAGGGACAGGCCCTGTCTTTCTGATTAGAACTGAGCTGCTCTGTTTTGCACAGGAAAGTCAACAACTACACAGGTGTGTTCTTATTGTTTTTTGTTCTGTACACTACTGTTATACTGAAAGTGACACATACTACAAAATGAATCAAATAAACAGCAAATTTCTGATTGTTTAAATTTTGTGATAGTGTTAGGTTTAATACATCTGCACTTGTTTAACTGCTCAAAAATTATACTTAACCACATTACCATGTGAGAAATGCCATGTCCTACACTATTGGATGCATATATTTTACCTGTCGAGCTGACATGATCTGGTGTACTTCACTTTTGAAATCATTAAAGCGATCATGATATATGGCCAGACACCATGGTTCCTTGAAGTAGCTGCAAAAAAAAAAGAGAACAAACTCCAGTTAGCTTGTGAATCTCTCATTAGACGCTAATAGATTTTTACCTGCCTTTGTGCTTTTCGTCTGAACAGCTCTGGCCCTGTCATGATAGTTTGTTCATAAAATACCTCCTAGAACAGCATGGTCAATCAATTATTTTAATGGATGTTCTTGATGTTCAGCCAGCTTCAGTAATTGCATTTAAAGTGGCTTAATTCAGAGCTGTGGCAAGACCTGGTGAAGAATTCAGATTTAATCAGAATTTAAAAGCTTGATGACCACTGTATGGTGGCTTTGTCATTGTTTCATCTTGCTGAAGAAGAGCAGATTGGGACATGGATTAAATACAGAAGCAGTGAAAAACATGTTTCTGGCTTATCCGAGCTTAAACAATTTTGTAAATGCAGTCGAAACATGCATTTTTTTTGTCAAAACATGTTTTTTGTATTAAATGATTTTCCATGAGAGTGCTAATGGATGTGCTTATTTTTTCTATCAGTGTGGTTGCTACTAATTAGTAAGACAGTTTCTGGTGCATTACCAAAATACAAAGGGTGAAAAAAGTACCCTGGTTTTGTCCTTCTTGGCTTTTTTCTTAATTAATGTACATAAGCACAACTGTAAAATG
Organism: Erpetoichthys calabaricus; assembly: GCF_900747795.2. Classification (NCBI taxonomy): domain Eukaryota; kingdom Metazoa; phylum Chordata; class Cladistia; order Polypteriformes; family Polypteridae; genus Erpetoichthys; species Erpetoichthys calabaricus. Next base: position 168,906,347 of record NC_041396.2, on the reverse strand, counting down.
ATTGCAAAAGTACATAATGAAATAAAGCACTGTTTAAAATCTACATTTTACTTATATATACAAGACAGGTTTCAATTATTATGATTACAAAGAAAAAAACTTTCATAATCTAAACGGAAGCACACCAACAAAATAGTAAGTATAATTTTTTTTTATCTTCATTGCTCAGCCCAGCAACAACATCTGTGCAGCATTTGTATGCTCTCACTTGGCTTCTGTGATTTCACCCCAAAGCATTGGTTTCCTCACACATCTCAAAATATAATTCCTTATTTACCTTTTTTTACATTGACTTGCACTACCCTGCCTAAGGAAAAAAGAAGTGGGTGAAAAAAGGATGAATGTTAATATAGACTGCCATCTCATTAGAAAATGGATGGAAGTTTGAACATTAATATCTCTCATTTAATTTTCTAACCCTCTTTATCTGGATCATGGTGGGGGTGGGGGGCTGACAGCATTATGCTTAAGGCAGGGACCATCCCCACAAGGGTCAGCACCTTTCACACAATTTTCTACCTACTCTCATGGAATGCCCATTTAGAGATTTCAGTCATTGTGAACTGCATGTCTTTAGGATATGAAAGAAAATCTTATATATGCACGTTGATGAAAGTCAACATTCTAAACAGTGGCTGGACTAGGATTCAAACTCTGTCACCTGGAGCTGTGAGAGTATGGTGTTAAGCACTGCACAACCATACAACACAAGTTAATCAGAAGAAATACTATATGGTTGAGGTGCATCTACACAGGTTCAGGGTGAGAACAATAACATACTAGAAGCATCACACTTATTGAAGAAGAAGAAAAAAAAGCTTAAAGGAGAAAATGCAGCATTTTAGGCTATACGGTATAATACCCATCTATCAGAGTTTCTAATAAGGTTGTCTCGTTTAACTTATACACAAAGCTTCTGGACTACTATCTCTCTGTATTTACTAGTTCTGTATCCCTATAGGCCCTTGTGTTCACTAAAACATTTACAATGAGATGCTTCATCTCACTAGTTAGTGGTTAGTATTGGCACTGTTTGCAGTTCTCCGATTTCCGTACTTTGTGTTTTGCACTAATGGCTACCCTGATAATGCTCCTCTCTTTCCATAGTGCAGGTTATCACTGAGCTGTCAATGATCCTACATGTTCACATACACATTAGGATGCAATACGTAAACACATAATGTTCATCCATGCAATTGCCACACGTTCGTGTTTCTATAACGATTGACACAAACATGACAAATGGAGCTCGAAAGAGATAAAGGAGACATGGCAGCTCACACTGCCTTAGGGTTCTTACATGTGTTAATACCGACACATTTAAAAACCAGCGTTGGCATTTCTAATGGATCATCTGTGCAAATGTTTCTAAAAATAGTAGGCTGGCAACATTGGTTTTATGAATAAAGTTGTTTAATACTATATTCTGACTTACTTCTTTTACAATTTAAAAATATCATACTCTAGTATACCATGTACAGAATATGACTACACTTCATTTAATGTCTAGGTGTAGCACTGCAGTAACTAAAGAGAACAAACGAAAATGTCTAGACAGAAGGTTATACATTTTAAAATGTAACAAAGTATCAGGGAAAATGAAAAGAAAAAGAAAAAAAGTAAGTAGGACATATCCAGTTTGGCACAGCACTTAACCCAGCACCAGGAAACCTGGGCTCAGATTCCAACCTGGTCATTGTGGAGTTTGTTTGCTTTGGCTTTCTCCAGGTATCCCAATTCTGTCCTACACTGTAAAGATATACAGGTTAGGGTGATTGGAGACTTTAAAGGATGTCAATTTCTGTCTTACATTAGTATCATTAAACAGTGTTTAAAGAGTGACATGTTGTATTATTATTATTATTGCTATTATAGACTATTCAGATAACAAACAGCACAGAGTTAAACAGTTGATGAAATTGCCTGATTTCAGTGTGGATTTTGTATGTTGTGGTCATGTCCATATATGTTTTTGCTGAAATCCTGAAGAAAATGCTGCTACGTGAGCAGTGTTTTTAAGTTGTAACATTGTGTATCTGAGTGTTGCCTAGTGACAGACTGGCATATAATCCAAACTTGATTCCCATCATGCACTCCAAGTGTCCAGGATAGGCTCCAGTAAGGGCAATTCCCATTTCATTAGGTGTGTGTACTGAGGATGCTGGAAGTTACTGAAGGGTGGGGTTCAAATTCAAGTTATGTGTCACTTTTGTTCATTTTTTATTCTCTTATTTAAATTGATTATGTTCATCCTTCCTTAATTTTTGGTTTTGTCTATGTATATCTATTGCACTGCGGTGGGTTGGCACCCTGCCCAGGATTGTTTCCTGCCTTGTGCCCTGTGTTGGCTGGGATTGGCTCCAGCAGACCCCCGTGACCCTGTGTTCGGATTCAGCGGGTTGGAAAATGGATGGATGGATGGATATCTATTGCATTTTCTGTGTTCCATATGTGTTTTTGGGTGGTCCCCCAAGAGGCGGAACCATCTGCCAATCACATATGCCAGGAACTGATCTCTGCCCTATAAATCTGGATGGTCTTCCACAGTTCATGACAATTCATTTTCAAACGTGCCTGGGAGTGGTGAGTTTACTTGTGTTTTCCTGTGCTTTTTGTGATTTAGGATTATTTGACCTTCTGCTCTGTTCCTTTTGATTACATCTCTAAATTCTGTATTGGGGCTTTGTTTGCGAGGATTGCCTTGTGTTTCAGGCAAATCCATTTTGCCTTTGTTGCCCATATTAGATTATTAATAGATTATTTTATAAAGATTCACCACTTGCCCATATTACTAGCCAAGGTTATACGGTGATATGCCCCTCTAGTGGGCATTATTGGAAGTGCTGTGAAACTCTTTAGTGTTTGGTACTCCTAATTCACAACACTCCTACAAACATCAGAGGTGGTTGCAATTTATCCACAAACAATGCCAGAGTTTAGTATATAAACAATGGACTGTGGATCTGTGAGGCAGCAGTACTGCCTGTTGCTCCACAATGGTATCCGTTAGTACTTCTTTTTTTTATTTCAGTATGTCACAAACTTAATTTCATTTTTTTTTTTTTTTTACTGTAAGATCTTTTCCTTTCAATTAATATAAATGTAGTCAAGTTAATATGCGCAATTCAATATTATGATGGCCAGCATTATGTTTTTTTTAAATACAAGTTATTTTCTATCTTGTGTTACTTGTGGTTATGGAGCTTATAATATTCAGTAGCCTATTACTGTTAATGTTATTAGTGCAATGCAAAACTTTTACCAAACTATTAAAGAGCAAAATGGAAATAAACAAGGCCCAGGTCTATACATATGTGTAGTACAGGCCCAACATTGAAAGAGTTGTCAGAGTATCAGTGAAGTTTGGCAGGGAAGGTTTATGGGTGGTAAGCCCTGCCAGTATATAGAGCGTCTCAGGAGAAAACTCTTAAAGGGTACTAGAAAGAGTGAGAGGTCATTGGGGATTGACATAAGGCTAAAAAGACTACTATGACCTGGAGTTTTCTAAGGAGGTTCTTGTACTACCTTAACACTGGTCATTACTCATAGAAGGTAATTCTAGTGTGTAAAGACCGTGACCATGGAGTTAAGAAGCAAGTTGGGACAAACATTTGACTAGCAGAAAAGTAGAGTGGACAGACAATTGAGAGAAAAAGAGATGGCAATGCAAGGGAAATTATTATTTAGATGCTTGAGCCCAATGTTTGGAAGGTAAGTAAGTGGATGAACTACCCCAATTACTAGGCTGGGACATTACAGGCCCTGTGATACAGCTAGGCTTTTATTTTGTAAATGGTTCTTATTTGATAAGTTATGTTACCCCATCTGCGGTGGACTGGCGCCCTGCCTGGGGTTTGTTTCCTGCCTTGCGCCCTGTGTTGGCTGGGATTGGCTCCAGCAGACCCCCATGACCCTGTAGTTAGGATATAGCGGGTTGGATAATGGATGGATGGATGGATGGATGGATGTTACCCCATACTCTTCCCTCTTTTGAGCATTTTTATTACTGTAAATAAATAGAGTCTTTCTTATATCTGAGATTTTCGGTAATTTCTTTTGATTGTTAAAATATCACAAAGAGTAGGGTGGTGGTGTGGCTTTCAATGATTCATAGGAGTATTTTAGTTTTTTTCATACATTTTAATCCTTTGTTAGTTATATTACATTGCCACTGTTAGACTGCGCATTAATGTCTTTCACCCACATTGACAGTACTCCCTCATATAGTACCTCTACAGAATTATGAGGAGGAGTAGAACTACTTGGATCATAGAGACTACAGAATTAGTGCATTGTAAACAATACTGTACGCAAACCAAAAAAAAAAAGAGAAAAAGTAGACTGCTTCATTGGATGCAAACCACTAAACACAAACCCAATAATTTTATATCAAAACTGCTCAGGAGTGACACTAACAGCATTTACATTATTTAAAAATGTTCTTTATACTGGTGCAATATGATTCTGGACTAGTTGTTCTCTGTCAAAGTGCTTTATTTTTTGCTTAAGAAATGTTTTGAAAAATTTACACAGGGCTCAAGCTAGCTATCTGGATAATGAGCACAATGAATTAAGACTAGTGCTGTCCCACAAAATGGTACTTTGACAAGTCAACTATCAAAACACTGTGACACCAACAAAAATGCAGCAAAAAATATTGCAGCTGAAAAGAAATACAAGTGGACTGAAATCATACCTGAAGAAATATACAAATATATTGCCTCTCTCTATATATGGACATCCTGAAGCTTCCTAAAGTTAGTGAATTGTGGCGTGTGAAAACCATCTTCCATGCCCCATACCCTCAAAGGTTAAGTCCATAGACTGGTTCCTCATCATTACCTTAAATAAGCACTTGAATGACCCAGCTGAAGATGCAGTCAATGACTAGAAAAAAGGAACAGAATGGGGCAACCATCTGCACTAAATTCAACCATTTTTTAAAAGTCTACGTACAGCCTGGAAAGTTGTCTACCATCATAACCAAATTGTTGCTGCAGATGAATGCATGGTAGCCATCAAGGCTAAGAACAAGCCAACACATTAGGCCATGTAACTTTTTATTTTGGCTGATACAATGTGGACTTTGTCATTTACACAGGGAAGCCCAGTGTAGTTAGTGGTAAGGGATTATCATTTGATGCAGTGATATCACTGGTCAAAAAGGGTTTTTTGAGATCTCAGTATCACATTTATTGTCATAATTTCTATACCAACTCACTGCTCTTCAGGGATCTGTGTGATTAGGGGTTTTGAGCCCGTTGGACTTACAAGGACACCTGAATTGGAGTGCCAAAAAGCATGGTCAACACACTGACAAATAAATCTCCAAAGAGATGCACACAGTGGATAAAAGACGGAATGTTTCTGTTCAAAAAGTGGATGGACATGAGAGGTCAGTGTGTACTCTACACTACACACTGCATATTCTGGAGAAATTGTGAAGAGTTTGTGCAAAACGAGCTTTGGTTTATGTGAGGTTGGAGGTTGTGATTCCTACAGCTGTGAAGGACTAAAACCACTTCACTTAGGGGAAGTTTGCCTGTCTAAACAGCTAGTCAGCTACTGTTCTGCATGCAAGATGAGCAGGAAGTGATACCTGACTGTGCTGCACTATTTCTTTAACATTGCTGTTACAAACAGCTACTTGCGGCACAAGCAACTGTGTGGCCTCAGAGTGGAGCAGCTGATGACACACCAGACCTTCCAAGAACAGATGTCTGCTGGACTCTGTGGAATGTCTCTATAGCCATCACAGTAGATCTACCAGAATTTATCCATCACCATTGTTCAGCTTGTGGAGACCTCAAAAATAGTCACGTGAGAGCACAGGAAATGTAAGCTGTTCGGAAAGTGCAAAGTGCGCTCGATTCATGTGCAAGGCATGCGAAGTGTCCCTCTGTGTTATTCTGCACAGGAACTGTCATGAGGCTTATCACAGTTAAACTTGCACAAAAAATTTGCACAATGAAGAAAGAGGCAATAAAAACTGTACAAAGCCGCATAAAAGAAAAAAGTAGTACAGTAATCCCTCCTCCATCGCGGGGGTTGCGTTCCAGAGCCACCCGCGAAATAAGAAAATCCGCGAAGTAGAAACCATATGTTTATATGGTTATTTTTATATTGTCATGCTTGGGTCACAGATTTGCGCAGAAACACAGGAGGTTGTAGAGAGACAGGAACGTTATTCAAACACTGCAAACAAACATTTGTCTCTTTTTCAAAAGTTTAAACTCTGCTCCATGACAAGACAGAGATGACAGTTCAGTCTCACAATTAAAAGAATGCAAACATATCTTCCTCTTCAAAGGAGCAAACAAATCAATAGGGCTGTTTGGCTTGTAAGTATGCGAAGCACCGCGGCACAAAGCTGTTGAAGGCGGCAGCTCACACCCCCTCCGTCAGGAGCAGAGAGAGAGAGATAGAGAGAGATAGAGAGAGACAGATAAACAAATCAATACGTGCCCTTTGAGCTTTTAAGTATGCGAAGCACCGTGCAGCATACTTAAAAGCTGCACACAGAAGGTAGCAACGTGAAGATAATCTTTCAGCATTTTTAGACGAGCGTCCCTATCGTCTAGGTGTGCGAACAGCCCCCCTGCTCACACCCCCTACGTCAGGATCACAGATAGTCAGCGCAAGAGAGAGAGAAAGAAAAGTAAGCTGGGTAGCTTCTCAGCCATCTGCCAATAGCGTCCCTTGTATGAAATCAACTGGGCAAACCAACTGAGGAAGCATGTACCAGAAATTAAAAGACCCATTGTCCGCAGAAACCCGCGAAGCAGCGAAAAATCCGCGATATATATTTAAATATGCTTACATATAAAATCCGCGATGGAGTGAAGCCGCGAAAGGCGAAGCGCGATATAGCGAGGGATCACTGTATACACAAATAGATTTTTACTGCCTACGAAAAATGCCTTTGCAGACTGTTCAAAGAAATGAATATATTTTCTAAACTAAGTTATCTACGGAGTTCAAATAACTTTTGCATTGTTGTAAAGTGTTTTGTTCAAGCTATTTACATTGACAACTTTGAGAGATAGATAGGTTTGATATGTTTTATTTAGTAAGTTATGAAGAAAAAAAATCCAATCTCGAGTTTTTTTTAGTTTGCTACACTTGTGAGCAGTTTAGTTTAGTTATTGTGGATTTATTATTTACATAACATTTAAATTTGGGTGGCGCATCTTGTAGGGATGTAAAGCATTTGAAAATGCTCAAAAAATGACACCACAGTAAGAAAAAATATTACAGTATGCTCAAGAAGACATGGTCTATGTCATAGTATTTAATAAATTCCATACATAATTCTGTAAAATGATTTTTATAATAATTCAACTATATACAATAACACTAATTGCTGAATACTGAATGCATACTAGTTCACTGCTGTATAAGCATATAATGGATGAGTCACACGTAAAACAATTTATTTATAAATGCCTCATTCATTTTAGCTTGATAGTACCCATTTTTAGTACATATTTTTGATGTGAGTAAAACTGGCAAAGACCTTTACTCACAGTAGGTCTGAAATATATGTTATTGAAAATATGTATTTGGTGCACCTATTCTATTTTGATGGGTAAGGGTATGGGTGAATAGCTGAAGAATAACAGCACACATAAATAGAAATGATTTATGAGTATTTATGTATTTGTGAAAAAGTTTGCATGTAGTTTTTGTGTTGTGATATATACGCTATTAAATTTATTTTGGGAGCAGTAATCATTTCAGAGAGGCAGTGTAAAACACCCTCTCAGCCTCTGTAAATGTGCTACTCAGCTAAAGAGGCAGTAGCCTACAATGGTACTTGGTACTTCTAGGACAACCTTTGACCTATAAACCCACCCTCAGTCAGTATCTCATTGATCATTATTGTGAAGGAAAGACAGAAACAACTAACTTGAAGAAAGAAAAAATCTTCCCACCTGTTGTGTGGGGCAAATATTGCTTAGATAGGTCCAACAGCACCAGTTAGGTTTTTTTCTTATTTTGTTTTAGTATTATTTATTTAACTTGGTTCCCATCTTTTTTCCAGTAAATAAGCCAATGTTCATGTCAGATAAAATAAAATAAAAACATGCTATATTTTTAAGCAGCAATAATGGAAGCAGCACTACTCTCACAAAATAAGGCATCACTACATTTCACTGCAATTACTCTCACTTCTTCACTGTCAATAAAAACACACAAGGTTGTCTGTACTAATTGCTCTGTATGTTTTGGTTGACATTAGCTTCTGTTATATTGTAAAGTGCTATAGACCTTTTTTGAGTGATATTGAAGGGTGTACAGTAAAATCTCGCATATAATGCGCACTCGTGTATAATGAGCATGAGGATTTAGCCCAAAATTTTCAGGCAAAAAATAAATTCATATATAATGCACACCTTTAACTTTTCAAGATGTTATTAAAATTGCAGTAGTTTTTTAAACAAAATTTAAAGTAATAACAATTATAATCATTTTTTATTTCAATTAGGTAAATAGGTACATTACATTTTTAATAATACTCATAGCAACAAGTAGAAAAGTACCTAGGTAACAATTTTTTAGGTAACAATTTTTTTAATTTTCAAGATTTTATTTTAAATTGTGTAAACTTTTTACAAAATCTACCTATAGGTAATAATATTTATTACCCAATCAAAAATTCATAACCCTAAATATAGGTACAGTACACCTAAATGGAAGAACAGTCATCATCACTGTTGCTAGTGAGAAGCTCATCTAGTGCATCTATTGTCATTGATATCATTGTAATAAATATCGCCATCATTATCTTCATCTGATGACACTTGTTTATCCTCCTACAAAATGTCGTCCTTGCTGTAATCAAGATAATTAATAATGGAACATTTGAGAGAACCATGCTGAATTATAGGCGCATCTAATTTATCCCAAGCCATAAGTATCCATTCGGCCAGTTCTGAGAGAGTTGGTTGATGTGTATGGCCACCAATAGTAAATTTTTGGATTACTGTTACTTAACCACACAATCCATTTATGACAGATAGCATCCTTCATCGGCTTATTGACAGAAATATTTATAGGTTGTAATAGACAGGTCATGCCGCCTGAAATAATAACAAAATCAGATTTTATTTTCTTAAGTTCCTCCTTTACAGGAGACATATCGTCAAGCAAACAATGGCAAAAATGGCATTGACATGGTGAGAAAGTGAAGCAAATGTGCTAAGCAAAATACTCAGTGGACAATGTTTTTGGGTATATTTTATTATTTTGAATTGACTTGTTGGTCTCTAATTTTGGTGCAAGTGAACTGAAGATCAAGATCTAAACTGAAAGTGCAGTAGCTGCATCAGCTGGTTGGTCCTCAGCTGATCGTGGTGCTCAACACGTTCATGTAACTAATGCGCCTACGGCAATATTTGCCTGGGAGAGCCACCACTGACATTGTACAATGACAAGAGGTACAAACCAGATTGTTTCACACTGCAACTGCCACCACCGCTCCCACACAGTCACTGCTGCCAGAGACGGCAAACACACAGTGAGAACAAGGGACGTTTTATGTTGATTTATGTATGAAACCAGAGATGGCTATTATGCAGCAACAGTGCACTGCACACAGCAGCATGTTTTACGTTGATTTATGTGAGAAACATTTGCTTTGTGTGCTTTTGAGAGAATTGAGTTTTTTTTGAATGATATTCAGCCTTGGGAAAAAAAAATTGTCCTAACAGAGTTAAAATCATAACCTACTAAAGGAACATGATGACTACTTACCTATTTACGATCAAGTCAAAATTACCGACTATAATACAGTATAATGCGCATACGGACTGAGTGGTTAGCGAAAGATGAGCACTGACATCAGAAGTGAGAGGGGAGGACAGTAACTCAACTTCACCCAACAGAGAAGTGGTACCACGGATGGAACCAAGTGCTTTATACACTTAATCAATTCAAGCACCTACATTCCTACTGTGCAGTCTTATTGAAAATACCAAAATAAAATTAAGTCTCATGTATAATGCACAACCCAATTTTTAGAGAACTAAAATGAGTGAAAATTGTGCGCAATATATGTGAGATTTTTTTGGTAGTTGTTTCTGGTAATAGTATGTTGATGGTTAGAGACAATGAGCATCTGATGATGCCCTGGGGCCTCATGCATAACGCCGTGCATAGAATTCGCACTATAACATGACGTAAGCAAAAAAGCCGAAATGTGCTTACGCACAGAAAAATCCAGATGCAGGAATCTGTGCGTTTGCCAACTTCTGCGTTCTTCAGCTACATAAATCCCGCTCAGCGTGAAAATAAACGCATGTGCACACGCTTGCTGTTCCGCCCCAACTCCTCCCAGAATTACGCCTCTTTGAATATGCAAATCAATATAAATAGACCTTAAGCCCAACGTAAGTCGCACAGTGCCCGAAATAAAAAAGTTGTCACATATCAAAGTCGGCGTGAAAAGGTGAGTCGTAGCCCACCGTCTGAGTGTCATATGAAAGCTTATTAGGGTACAGTGAAAAAAAAGGCACACAGTGTGAAAAAAGCACGAAATGTTAACTTTAATCTCGAAATTTCCACTTTAATCACGTAGTTTATTTTGTCATTAAAGTAGAACATCATAAACTTCATCTTAAAATCGTTTAATTTACTAGTTTCTTAAATCCCATCGTAACTAAAGTAGCACGTTCAATGCTTTGTTTTGTATTTGATCTTCTATGTGCTCTATGTGCCTGAATCACTACGTGCTCTTCCTCCGACAGGACACAGAATCCATTATGTTTGTAATATTACAGCTCTCTGAGTAATTAAAATACTGAGAAGTATACGTGATATCATTTTCATGATGATATGAGTTAAAGCATGTTATTAAACATGGGAACACGGTGGCGCTGTGATTGTTCATGTCTTATAGCAAGATGCTTGCTGCGCCATGCGCGACCTTCAATGAAATGCTTTATTACAGAAGTACTGTCTTTTTCAAACATACCAACCTCCAATTCCTGTCCTTACTTTTCTTTCTCCTAATACCCAATAGCCACACAATCAGCTCTGTAATAGACGTTAAGCCATCTGTAAGCTTAGAACGCCGATTCTTCAAAACGTTTAAGGAACATCGAAATATCTTCGTAATGTTTAATTATTCTATCCATCTATCCTTCCAGTGTCGCGCCAGCCACAGCATGAAAACAGTGCGAGGCAGGAACAAACCATGAACGAAGCACAAGCTCGCTAGCGCTGCGGCACCGTGTAGTTAAAGTTAAAGTTTTATCTGTATAATATAATCCACATATTTTGCTGCATTTCATCTTAAAAATGATATTGTCATCATACGTAAATACGCGATTTATAAAGTGGCTCAGGATGTGCAATATTAGAACTGTATCATAAGTACAATTACCTCATGGTAACTTGCAAGTACAAACAGTTCTACAAGGAGCACTTGAGCTGCTGTCGTGGATGTAGATCTAAGAAAGGGTAGCCACACAGGAACAGTAGCACTGCTTTGACGCTGGGTGCCACCAGTCTGCAAAACCTAACGGAGAACTTGCATACGACAGGGTATGAGGTACCGTGGAAAAGTGCGTGGCTTTACGCCAAGTGTAGGTTTTATACATCGCGATTTGAAAGTGGAAACGTGCTTACGCAACATTTCTGTGCGTACGCACCGTTTATACATGAGGCCCATGGTGAGTATCCTACTTGGACCAATTCAAGAGTGTACAAGGGAAGGGAATAGAGTGTAACAAAGTCTCTAGCATGGTTTTGGCTTCTGCTCTAAGAATGGAGGAAAATATATCTGAAGATCAGTGACTTCACATTTCCCCTCCAAACAACTTTACCTGTTCTGGCAGCAAAACATAAAAGAAGACTCGGGTGTGATTTAGTCGTCATTTGGCTAACCAATGTACCAGGGAACGAATCTGTACTAAAAAACACAACTTTCTTATATTGTACTTTACTTTTGTATCACTTTTTTGCCCAAGACAAGCCCCACCCTTCTTACATATCTCTTTGTTACTTTTACAATGGCATAGTTTAAGACTTCTCCTGGGAAATGTCAGAACAGGTGAACCTTCAGATTGCCGTGTAAACACTATAGATGAACAGGTATGACAACTACAATTATAAATTACCAATCAACTGACTATGTTTACCAAAGATGAAGCATGCCATATGTTGGGAGAATTTAAACACATGGATTGAGATTTGGGACCAGCTCAGATACTGATGTTGCTGAGGTAAGAAGACATTAAAGCTTATCTCTTTGTGTCAGAGTGATTGTTCATCTATCATCACATCATAGCATCTTTTCTCAAATGAAACTTTTAAAAGCCTACTATAATTTAAACTAAAGGCACTTTCTAAATACATGTTAAAGAAAGACATTCTAGCTCATTATTAATTAACTCCGGGGATGCTGGTCAAGAAGCCTTTGACAAGTGTGGCTAAATGGCGGAATCTGACAGAAAATTCCAGCAACCGGGTTGGGGCGCTATTAACTGCAGATTATCTGATATTTGTAGGCTATCTTGCTGGGTTGGTTCAGAGATAGTTGGTGAAGCTAACAGAGCAACACCCGGAGGTGCTGGAACTGAATGATGGGAGACAAAAAGAAAAAACAATACTTTCCACAACCACCCAAGCTTGTGAGGAACCCTAGAAGAAAAAAGGTAATCTCACCACCTCCACTGTCCAGTTATACTGTGCTCTACTACCCTAATCATGTTGAATCCATGGAATGCTTTTAGACTCCTGACAAATGTTACTGTTTTTTGGATACATGTGATCCTCTTTCTAACCCTTTTTTGAGTCAGTGGTGGTAAATGGACACAGGGTGATGGCTATGGTAGCAGTAATATAACCATTTTCTGCTGCCCAACACATTTTACCACAACAGTATTTAAACAACATTTAAACAAAGAGAACATTCTTACCTATAATCATGTGTTCTAACTTTTTTGGCAGCTAATTAAAATTCAAGCATCCTATGATCTATTAATAATGTGCTACTAGACTGAGATTACATGAGATGAAAATTCCACTTTATCTGTTGCAGGGTGGGTAAAATGTATTAACACCAGTTTTGACATACTGACATACATACATAGTTTTGACATACATGCATAGGTGTGATTCCCTAGCAGCCACTAGTTTCGAAACTTGCAAAGATGAGCACTCCATGTGATATTTATTATTTCAATACAAAAAAATACTGTCACCTTTTAAAAGGGAACAATATAAAGATAATTTCTTCAAGCATATCAAAAATGCTGTTGTTTACATTAACAGGTAAGACTCCACTAGTCCATTCCATAGGAACCCCAGTTTGTCGTTGAAAATGACTTACTACATCAGGTAGTTGATTATCAGGACAAAAATCACCAGCTTCAATTAGCCTCCAATATCAATGAGATATATTCAAGCTGATTCATGCCCAAATATTAGAAGAACACTTGGGTGTAGCTAAAACATTACATCACTGGTTTGAGATTGATGCAGAGTGTCAGCTTCACCAGATTCCCAGAAAGAAAGCTTAATAATCGATATGTCTTTTGAGCAGATGGGCTTAGATATAGTTGAACCGCTAGACCTGTCAGCTTACGGCCACAAGTACATATTAGTATTAGCTGATTACGCTACCCAGTATGCAGAGGATATGCTGAGACAGTCACATGTCCTCAAACTTGCCAACGAACACCTGCAATCTGATAGCTGTAACTAAGGACCAGCGAGTCAGAGTGGACGCAGACACAAGAGGGTGCTTTGCAAAAAAATATAAATGACTTTATAAGTGATAAAGGAACAAAAAGATGATAAAAAAGTCCAATATATTAATGATCAAAATGATGTAAATGCCAATAAATAAATACTTTCACATTCCAAAATATTCAAAAAGGGAAAACAAATTGCAACACTTCTTAATACTGTCTTTTGCACTATTCCCAAATAAACTGTCTCCTTTCCAAAGTCTCAGCCTTTCCACTAAGAAAAAGGAGCCTTTCTGACTTAAATCCTCAATAACCAAATTCCTCTACATAATGTCTGTTGAAGGATTTACATCTCAGCTCTATAGACAGCCTTATGCTGTGGGCCTGCAGCTGCATCACCAAAAAAGTACCTTGATTGCATACATGCACTCTCCTTCTTATCTCATATCTCTTATTTCCCTCCTCCCCAGTGATGGGGCACAGCACTTTTTAAACAACGTCCCCATCACGTGATCAGGAAAACTTAAAGCTATAATCTGCTGACATGCACTCTTGTGTTCTTACTTAAACTGAAAAAGATATGTCTGCACACACGTGTTAACACCATCGTCCTGGGCTGCCTGCATGTCTGTGTGGGTCAGCATCCCAAAGGAGATCCTCATGGATCAAGGAACAACTTTCACTTCTGAAACATTTAAGCAAATTACTAAATGTCAGCACATTTAACATCATAAAATATTTGTATATCACACCTATAGTGATATGATGGTCAAAAGATTCAACCAGACTCTCAAACAGATTTTGAAAAAGTAAGGGATGGCAGGGATTGGAATCAGCTACCACCTTTTTTTTACTGGGAGGTACAACAAGCATTGACTGGTTTTTCATACTTTCAGAGACACTATAAAAGGGAGCCCAGAGGGATACTTGGCATAGTCAAAGATGGCCAAGAGACACAGTCCAAATCCCATAAAAACATGTTGCAATATGTCCCTAAATTCTGAGGTCGGTTTGAATAATTGTGCCCCACTACAATGCAAGCAGTGTAGCCTTGATTATATTGTCCATGAATTTCTGCCAAGAATCAAGTTATGATATTCATACCCACTTCTGACTTGCACATTACTCACACATTGTCAAGGAACATATGAAATTAAAGAAAGAAAGGGTCTAGTAGACTACAGTATGGTAGCTCAACAGGCTGCTGAGGGTATATCTGCTATGTAAAACTACTGAAACCTTAGCAAGATCAGGGTGAACCCTGATTTCCCAAGCTCAGTCTCTCGCTAAATGTTTTTTTGAGTCCAATGCTCTTATTTATGTCATAAAATGCCAATTGCAACAAGTTCTACAACTAATAGTTAGTATTGCATACCTCAATCCAGGGTTGACTTGCCTGATTTCTTATGTTATAGTCACTGACTCTAGAATTATAGTGTGCAAGTGCCCTTATTGGCTCCCTGAGTTGAAATGAACAGAAATGGAGCTGAAAGTAAAAAGAATGTTCAACCTAGGAGTTAACAGTCTAGTTCTACCGTACTCATGCCAAAACTTGACAGGTCATGCTGTTTTTGTAATCATTTCTGCAAAGGGTTGATAGTCTCATCAAGAGACTTGGCAAGGCTCACTTCCAGAGTTGTAAAAATTGCTCAGAAATGATACTTGAGTCGAAGTAGAAGCACAGTACTTCATCAAATTTTTACTTTCATTGAAGTAACAATAATTTAATTTAAAAATACTTGAATAAAAGTATCTTCTTTCATATGTACTCAAATACAAAAAGTACATTTAATAATAATAATAATAATAATAAATCATATTTTTTATTAGTACATAACTGCAGTCAAAGGAGCTTCTAATTTTCCTCCAAAACGTTATACACTTCATAAACTGTAAAACTTTCTGTTTAGTTTAAGTAGTAGCTGATTTTCCAGCTGTCCAGCTGTGCTTGCCTGGGGCTAAATAACATTCCTGTAGTGCTGAACACGTCATTTTCAAACAACAGTAGCCACTGGACTGTTTCTATTAGTAATCTAACCCGTTCAAGAGTCAGCACAAGTCTCGTCATTTTTGGTGGTGAAAATGCTGAAAGATTTCAGACACTGAAGATGATGCATTTCTACTGTGATTTAAAAGTAGGATTAGGATTTGTAAACTGACAGTGTCAATTGGTACTAGACATGAAATGAATTAAATGCGCCTTATTCCGTTTTCAGTTTAAAGCTATACACTGTACTTGGATGCATAATGATTATTTGGTGTGAAGCAGACTAAGATACAGCTTATTTTTAATTGCATGCTATCGAGTTTAACTGCAGTATTGTTTCATTTAAACTGAATGATATTTATTTTCTGTGTGGCACTATGGGCTTTTTGTGACATCTTATGTTGTCAGGTAACAAGGATATATTGTGCAAGCAACGTGTGTACATTACATGCTCAACGACAATTGCAATAAGCCTTACATGTGTGTAACTGGTTTTGTGAAGCCAAATGGATCAGCAAACGTAATTGATAAAAGTATACTTTAAACTTAAGTTTGTTTTACAAAGTCATTCTTTGTGTTATATTACACTGTACTACAAATGCAGGAAATTGAAATATTGAGCTACCATCCTAATTGAACAAAGCTACTGTGATATGGAATGGATTATTCACTTGTTTGTTATTTCATTTAATTCTAGAACCAGTTAAAATAATAAAATAAATTATATATCATTTTTATTACTCCCATTAATAAAAAGACACATCAATAAACAAGAAAGATGTTTTAATGTAGAGAGTGGCACTATGGCCTCTTAGTAGGGGTATAAATTGCCCAATTGCTCTGAATGGCAAGGAACACAAGAGGGTCTGTGCCCCTGTCCATTAACCAATTTGCCTCACATCCTCTTCTGCACGCACTTGGTGTACAGACAGCTGGGGCTTCAGGATTTGGCTAGTGTCACAGCAATGACCTGAAGTGTGGTACTAGTGAGTGTGGGTGTGATTTATTTACACTGTGCCTTCCCTACTGGGATACCTGGCAGCAGCAGATTAGGTGCCTCTACTCCAGAGAAGAAGAAGAAAGTAAAATATAAAAACAGTAAAAAATTAAATGAACATTTCACATCCTCATTACTTGAATAGAAAAGCAATATAAAACACTGAGTGAAATTTACCACAGCTTGGGTTTTACAATTATTACATTAAATTTCAGAATTGTGGTTTATCTTTATGCCTCACAGTTAGGAGACCCAGGTTCGCTTCCCGGGTCCTCCCTGCATGGAGTTTACATGTTCTCCCCGTGTCTGTGTGGGTTTCCTCTGGGTACTCCGGTTTCCTCCCGCAGTCCAAAGACATGCAAGTTAGGTGCATTGGCGATTCTAAATTGTCCCTAGTGTGTGCTTGGTGTGTGGGTGAGTGTGTGTGCGTGCCTTGCGGTGGGCTGGCGCCCTGCCCAGGGTTTGTTTCCTACCTTGTGCCCTGTGTTGGCTGGGATTGTCTCCAGCAGACCCCCGTGACCCTGTAGTTAGGATATAGCGGGTTGGATAATGGATGGATGGATGGATATCTTAAAATAGTCTTCTATTCCTGAGTTTTCAACACCTACCAGGTGTCATCATCAGAGGAAAATGATTAGACATACAGGAATCAAAGGTTATATATAGCAAATGAGGAATGGGAGGGTGGATTACTAAGGTGGGGTTCGGAGGGTATTGCTCTTGTAGTTATTTGAAAACACCATTAACAGGCATCATTCGGACATGAACTGAACCCAGCATATACAGGTTTACAAAGAAGAACATCCTCTGATGATGACACCTGGTGGGTGTTGAAAACTCAGGAATAAAAGACTATTTTAAGAAACGTGATTAATTTTTTTCTCCCTTTGTGGATTTCTAGCTATATAAATATATATATACTAGGGGATTCGCCCCCTGCTTGCTTTGCTCACCAACTCCACCGGCCTGCACTGTGTGCCAGCCACTTCACGTCTCTGCCGCTCACGTTGTGAAGAGGGGGGCTGAACGCACCCTAAGGAGACGCAGTCCCCTCTTAAACAGTGATACAATGGGAAACAAATACAGTTTTTTTTAACCTCCTCTTTGCTCAATTAGCTGCTGGATTGCTGCTGCTGACGTGCCGCGTGATCTGCATCTCGCGTGGCGCTTTGAACGTTTAAAAGCCTGTACAGCAGCTGTCCTACTCTTTGCCTTTTATTTCTGGCACCGGGCATGGTTAAATCTCTTGGTACAAAGTCTCGTCTTGCGGGACGTGAGTTCTTGATACTTTTTAGTTTGTAATTTAAAAACAGAATAAGAATCTGAAAATCTAACAACATCACATTAAAGTTTGATAAATTCTGAAAAGAATGACAACAAACATATATATGTAGGTTTTAAAATAAGCCGATTCAAAGCATGACAAATAAGTGAGTATATATATATATATATATATATATATTGAATTAAGGATCGATTCTGAATTGGATCAAGACTTTAAGAACTTAAATCTAACTGAACAGCCAGATTCTCATGCCTACGAACTTTTATCTCCTTTTGTTCTCCAAACCATACTACCCATGAGATGCAAGCGGTGAAATTGAAGGAAAGCACCAAGAGATGAAACATAGAGAATAAACAGGCTGGGATCTGTAACTGGAAAGCAAGAATCTAGCATCAAAGCCCAAATCACTAAACTAAAATAAAAGTCACAAAATCTTGCATAGCACCTTTATATTTACAAGCAAGAGTGCTAAGGGCCAAACTTTAATCCCAAAACAAAGCAGAGGTTGAAAAATATGTGGCAATAATTGTTTTATTGGAAGATGGATGTGAAGAAAGTTCACAACACTGGCCTTCATTCTGTTGCAGTAAAGATGCTACACATCGCACAGTTCTCGTTTTCCTGACTAGCACCAGCATAGCATCCTTTTGTCAATGCAGGTCTCAAAAAGATGGTGCCCATTAGAAAAACTAAATGGTGCAGCGAATAAATTTTATTCCTTTTTAACAATGGTAAGATGCTTTGAAATAAAAAATAAATATAACTTTATTAACTTATAACATTAGATTTCTTGGTCCCCAAAACCCTACAATGTCTCAAATATTTTTTGAGACCAAGAAGTAGCTGCAAAAAATTAAAACCAGGTAATGATACAGACCAAAGAACCTTAGATCAGTTTTGGGGTTATTTTAAGTCAGGACATCGATGTCACCAAACATTTAATTTGAACTTGCTGGTCCAAGAGAAAAGATACAAAGCTTTCATTAAATTGGCCTTCTCTCAACTAAAATATTATTTACTATGGCAGGAGTTCACTTTGATCAGCACCATCCCTCACAGCAATAGGTGGTAGCTCAGAAACTAATGGATGACAGTTGTTTAAATTAAATGTGATGCATTGAAAAAAAAACTTTCTGTGTGAACCCTGATGCTGTCTCTTAGCTATACCACCTTGCAGTCAGGTATTCTCACCCCTCCTTGCAAAAATAAAAGCTGTAAAATAAGTAATTTTTAGAATTACAAAATTGTATGGAAAATTGTTCAGTTCTTTTTCAGTTGTTAATTTCTGCCAAAATAGTCACAGACATTTGCAGTCATTTTATCCCTTCTTTACTACTATGGCTAATGTACAGTACATTGCCTCCTCTTATGGTGTGGATACAGTTGTACCTTGTTTTCAGATGAGTAACAAACTATTTGTTTCATGCACTCAAGGTAAGCCTGGTTGAAAAAGAGGTTCTAAGAATTAAAAATTATGAGTTTTTTTAAATATTTAATTAGAAAAAAAACAGTAGTCTATCATAAGCATTTCACATCTATGGATTTAAAGTCAACACTTGATGCCAGCAGAATGTAACACAACACTACATGGTAATGCCAGAATCACAGGCAAAATGTTTACATTATGATAATCATAAATCATATTTGAAAAAGAGTATACCAGAGTGACTATGAATGAATACAGATATGAGAAAAAAATAGAAATGAATGAATTCATTAAAGTGAAAACAATTAAGTGAAATGCCATACAAAATACAAAACCAAAAAATAAATCAAAAGTAGAAAACATTAAAAAATAATAAGTTAACATGAATATGTAATGAACACTAAAAAATACACTACAACCACAAATGTCATAAAAGAAAATGGATGAGCAGTAAGATAAAGGAATCGCGGTGAGAATTATAATGTTGAAAATAACATAAAAGCAGAGCATATCGTCACAGTTCAGGGAGAAGATTAAAATTGTTTGGTACAGATGTAGTGTTAAGAAAATGAAAAAACTGAGAGGGACATTCACATTATAAAAATTAACTACATTTGAAGAAAAAAACACTTGTTCTTGTGGACAACTACTATACTATAAACAAGTTGTAAGTAAAGTAAAAAAAGAGATTAACATGTTTTATAACTTGTGGTCGTGGTGAGAAAGTTCATGTCAGCACATAGATGTTGATATTTCTGGACCCTCTGAAGATATTATATTTTTCTCAATGCCCGACTTTCATTTTACATTGCCTGAAGTGGCAGCCATACCTTCAACAACACATGAGAAAACTATTCAGAAGTTGAAAGTAATAATCTATTTTTCGCCTTCCTGAACAGCATGTCAGTAGCAGCTGACACACTTCACATTAACTCATTCACATTCACATTCACTGAGGAGATCGTTCCTCCCCCAAACTATGCGACTCTTTAATTCCACCAGGGGGGGTAAACGTTAACATTTAACATTATACAAAGTTATTGTCTGTTTTTTTTTTTCACCTGTATTATTATCATTCTTTAATTTAATATTATTTATTGTATCAGTATGCTGCTGCTGAAGAATGTGAATTTCCCATTGGGATTAATAAAGTATCTATCTATCTATCTATCTATCTATCTATCTATCTATCTATCTATCTATCTATCTATCTATCTATCTATCTATCTATCTATCTATCTATCTATCTATCTATCTATCTATCTATCTATCATTAAGTGAATAAGCTTTTTAAAGGTTTCATAATAATAGCAAATCAGATCAGTGGCAAATGGTGCTGCAGAGAAATGTTTGTAGAAAACTAAGCAAGCATTTAAATTGGTTAAGTCATGCTTAATTTAATATCAACTAGCTACCTTCCTGTTCTCGTACTGAATAGTCCACTTGTAATCTCCAGGCAATTAACAGCTGTCTTAAAAATGGGTGGTCAGTTACACATTGTTGAATCTCCATATACTAGCCCTAAAACAAAAAATCTTAGATGCAAATAAATCGGTGCGAGACAGGAGTCATGAGATACAATAAGAGACCTGGCATGACTCTGCAACAAAAGTGCTAAACAGACTTTCAGAATTTTGATTGCATGGCCCTTATGTCACACATTGTTTGCATTTACAATTACATTATTTGTTCCCACATCAAGAATTGGGACATATGAGATGGCCTCAGAAGTCTTATACAGGATATTTTCCTTCTGGGAGGATTTTCCTCATTTTTATATCCCTTCTCATGATGTCCATACCATACTTTCAAATTTGAATGATCAGCACTTTCACACAAAGGCTTCAGGGTTAAGTGAATAAGCCTCTACCATTTACTATTACAATAGAAAGGATTGACAGACATTATATCCAATTTCAGCAAAAGAAGACATCCCTAAAGAATAAATTTGCACTGAATGATAAACCTTGGATGTGAAATAGAATAATTACCTGAGCTGGGGAAAAGAATGTAGTAGCCCAATTTAACATCTAGTTAGAAAATCTATGCCATTTGTATTGGAAGCTGCACAATAAAAGTGGCAAAGACGTTATGTATTGTGTCCTTATATAGCCATGATAGTGCTGGTCAGACGTTCTCCAGTTCAATCCTGGGTACAACCTGTAGCTGAAGGATTTTGCTCCAACCAGGTTCTCATTCAATTAGTCATTTTTATCTTTAATGGACCTCACTGTTTTATTAGCTGATCCTTTTTTCTTTCATTTTTTCATTTAGTTCAGCGGTAACAGGTTTACACATATTAAGACATTTTTTTGTATTTTTATAACAAATTTGTATGTTTTCTACATCTTTGGTTTTTTTTATTCAGTTTAATTTTTCTGTGGAGTTTGCTTTCTTAATTGTACCAGAATACAGGCAATTAATAGGAGCAGAGCAGACACCAGTGCAAATGACTATGAAAGAAGCAACTACTTCAGTATTACTCACTTGTGTGCTTATTAAAGAGTCAGAACATTAAAAAGTAAAACAAAAAGAAGGAATTCTTTCCCATTCAACACATATAAATTTTTGTTTCATTAAGTAAAAATGCATCACAACCATTATGTAATTTCTGGATGGATGCAAGAAACAGAAACTGGGGAAATAACAGCTTACTTAATTAAGGTAGAAATCCAGTTAAGGCAAGAAATGGGTTGGAACAAAAACCTGCAGCCACAGTTGGCCCCTAGGACTGGACTTGAGAGCCACTGGTGTGGGTATTTGAGGCTAAGTAGGCTTGACTATGCTGAGCCAGGAATTCAGTGTAAATACAGGCTGTTGCAGGTCTGTTTGAATTGTTATTTTACACTTGCATCATTGTGGACCTTATGGGATACACTTTGGAACCCCAGGAGGTACTAGCAAAGAAGAGAATGAATACAAAATTGAGTGCCATTATGAACAATATTGTACATCCTCTCTCTGACACACTAACTGACTTCTTTCAGCCAATGGAAAAAAAAAGAAAAAGTTGAAGTGTGTCAAAAAATGCTAATGGGGCTCCTTTATACCAATGGTAATACTCCTGCATAATGCCTTGCTGTGAATGTAACTGTCAAATAAGTTTTCTTTGTTTTAAGTTTCTTCATTGTTAGTGACTCTGGTGTATCTTTGAGGGAGGCTTGTTGTTTGTTATAATATAATGGCATTTATCTCTCTATTATAATAAAAAAATCTTGGGACAAGACGTGACTTTTTGAAGAGACTTTTTGGAATGAAGTCCCGTGAGACGGAGACTTTTAACATGAGATTCTTTCAAGTCACACCATGCTTACAACCTTTGGAAGCACATCCCGCGAGACGGTGACTTTTGCCATTAGAGTCTTTTAAGTCATGCCCTACTTACAACCATTTTCAAACAAGACCACGGTCATCTAACCTTTCAGTCATGCGAATGTTTTTGGCAGACACACTTACTGCACTCTCAGCTCTTATAAATGTTATCAGGACAATAATTTTATACGTTCTACATGACACGTCAACGACTAAGCGAAGAAGAAAGAGCAGCCCAAAAGCATTGGAGAGAAAAGAATGCAAAAAAGAACAATAATAATCTATGTGCAAATTCTGAAAATAAGGAAAGTAATAATCAGCCCGGACCAAGTGGAATTGAAAACCTTGCAGGTCCAATCGGGGTCAGAAATAAAAGACAAAGAGTACAAGACAAAGTAAAACATCATAAAGACAATAAAAACATTGGCGCGATACACATGCAGAGCAGGTTAAAGATTATGAAAGTAGTAAAATTCAAAAGTATCAAAAAACTGATAGTAAAGATTGCATTAGTGCTAACAAACTGAAATTATTACTCGGTAAAATAACAGAACAGCAAAAAGAGATAGAATATATGGACACAGGTGATATGTCAGAAGAAATGTAGATATTGTAAGGCTTTAAAGTTTAAGTCAGGGACTTGTAGATCATCTAATTCATGTTGCCATCAGGGAAAAGTAGTGTTTCTTCCCAATGAAAAGGAATATCCGCGAGAATTAAAAGATTTGTTGTTTGGTGTGTCGCAGGTGGCTGGGTGCGGCCCGCAATCAACCGCCTACTTAAGGACCCGCCGCCCGGCAATCAAGGCTGGAGTCGGGTAGGAGGTGGACAGGGCCGGTGCAGAGGGGGCGAGGAGAGGCCTGAGTGTGTTGTGTGGAGAAGAGAGAGAAGGCGGAAGGAGCCAGGACTTTGGGAGACTGTGGGAGGGTTTGGTGAGGTGCACTAAGGACTTTGTAAATAATAGTAAACTGTGTAAATAAACGTGTGGTGATGGACTGGAACGTGTCTGCCTGTCTGTGTCCGGGTCGCCTATTCCACAGGTGTAAGTGAAATCCACAAACACTACAGGCAAAATATCCGAATCAACAACCTGTTCGCGTTTGCATCATTCAATGGTTAAAACGTAGATCTACACAATAATGGACCATACGCTATGAGAATCTGTGGTCAGGCAACAACTAAAGCTATGAAATGTTTAATTTAGAAGAAACCACAATTCGGTCAGGTGTATATTTATGATCATGGAGAAGCGATGCAACATAGAATCGAAAGAGTTAAACGATCGGACGTATTAGAAATTATACAGCCAATAATGCATAAAAATCCATACGTCAAAAAGTATTGCACTTTATACGAAATTTATCTGCAAAACATGGAGAAAGAAATTTTCTTGGATTTCTATATGAATCCGAAAGATCACGGTCACTTTTATAATAAACCAACATATGACGAATTGTCAGCGATAATAATTTCGAAAGACGATATCAAAGAGATATCAAAGACAGAGTTGATATTTGTGTATATCCAAAAGCAAAGCACTATTCAAAAGGAGATCTTGATATGCCATTCGTATTAAAATGTTTACAGTTTCCCGTAAGAATAGCTTTTTTTGCTATGAAAATTAACAAATCACAGGGACAAACATTCGAAAAAGTCCTCCCTCTTGTCAACACAGATGCAAAATAATAGCTGAGAACCTATAGAAACATATTTGTTAATTTATATATCTTGGCCAGTCTGGCTTTATACATTTATGACTAGCCTCTTACAACTGGCTTGGGAAAGAAAGGCCTTGCTATGGGTCTTATAAATGTAAATAAGACTCTATAGTATTCTTCCATCCCAGTCCTCATGACCAATTCTAATACTGCAAGTCCCTTCCCCATTAGTAAAGGAAGCAGTCAGGGTTGTCCTCTTTCACACCCTTCTCTTTTTACTTATTTCTTGATCTGTGTACAGTCTCCATTTGGAACTTGTGGACTCCAACACCCATCATAGTTTTAAATTCCCATCACATAATCTCACTATTTAGGTAATGCTCTCTACAATTATCACATGTATTTTAGACTTTTTCAACACATTTGAAATCATGTATAGTTATAAAATTAATTTTACTGTAACTAGTAGTATCAGATATTTAGGAATAGATATTTCTGCCTTAGCAATCAGCATGACCTTTAAACACTACTTATAGTTTTTCTTCTTTGATGTAAGAAACTACATTAACAACTGATCTAAGCTTTCTCTCTTCTTCCAATCAGGTATTACCATTATCAAAATGACAATTATACCCCACTTTAATTTTAGAAATGCCATTGTCCTGTTGCCTGCTCACATTAAATATTGGGCTAAAGTCATTGGACTATAAATAAAGTAATTATTTACTAATTTCTGTGGAATGGTAATGGACCTGTCCTTAAGCACTCAGTTCTAGTTTGTATCACACTGAATGGTGGGATGTTCTAGACCTAGAATTCTAGAATTGGGCTTTCACCCAGTCTTTTTGGATCTTGCCTATATTCATCTCTGTAACATCTCATATAATTTCCACTTACTTCTCTCTTTTCTCTTCAAAATATACTGTTTGCCTTTCTAAAACCTACATTCTCCAGGATTTCTTTGGGATTTATTTTATCATAAGCCGACAGTGTCTGTCACCATGTGGTGAAGGCATACTCCCACACCCATCTTCCACACTGTTGTCCTCTTTATAGGCAGCCAACCCTGTATTTTCCCTTTATGGCAACACATGGCAATTAGCTTGCTTGAAGAGATGTTAACTAGCTTGGGGGTTCATAATGTTCTTCCACATTTGAATGCTGAGCTGGTGGTTTCAGTCTATATGGCATTTTCAAAAGTCTCAGTTTAAGGGGGTTAAACGTTCTGGGGTAGTATGGACAAAAGGTAAAAACTGAGACTAATGGCTATGTGTTTAAATGTAAATGTAGCAGTGTGGCCACAAATCCCAGAGGAATGTTTCCAACACCTTGTTGAATCTATACTACAAAGAGTTATGGCAGTTCTGAAGGCAAAAGAGGGTCCAACCCAGTTCTAGCAAGGTGTAACTAATAAAGGTAAGTGCATAGTTAGCTCCCCAGAAAAGAAATATATGATTTAAGTTCGCCTTATAGTGGAACACTGCCAGATGAACTTGTATGCACCTAGTTTCCTATTCAATATGGTTTCATATGTATTCAGTATAATATTCCAAAATTCATTACATGTAATTATCCATTCATCCATTATCCAACCCACGATATCCTAACACAGGGTCACGGGGGTCTGCTGGAGCAAATCCCAGCTTACAGAGGGTGCAAAGCAGGAACAAACCCCAGGCAGGGCACCAGCCCACCGCAGGGCACACACACACACACACCAAGCAACAATTTAGGATCGCCAATCCACCTAACCTGCATGTCTTTGGACTGTGGCAGGAAACCGGAGCACCCGGAGGAAACCCACGCAGACACGAGGAGAACATGCAAACTCCACACAGGGAGGACCCGGGAAGCAAACCCAGGTCTCCTAACTGCAAGGCAGCAGTGCTACCACTGCGCCACCGTGCTGCCCCCTACATGTAATTCTATGAAAATATATAACATATAAAAAGGAAGCATCCTGCAAACATTAAAAAAAACAGCTAAGAAATGTATTACTCCTCTGTTAGCCCTCTTTTTCTATCAGATGTATTAAATATGATTTGGACAGTTACTATATCTCTGAGGCCTGAGATAACTAACCAATAGGGTTATGAAGTGTAGAGCTTTTCATTTTAACCTTTCAATAAATTATGCTGTCACAATCTTTTCTCAGTTTTGTTGAGTGTAACAGAAAGGTCTGGTTTAAGGATTTTAGCCTGACTCCTTATACCCAATGTACAAGTTTGAAGTAACCAGGGAAGAGTTTGAGTGCTTTCAATGGTGTTTTTTGCATCCATTTAAAGAACATGTTTAATTCGAGCTTAGAATCACAAACAACCATTTTAATAAAAATACATATTTGAATATACTTCGATATTCATCAGGAGATGCACCTATGTAACCTATGAAAGTAATTTTCACATAATAAAATATTTCATTATTTGCTGGTTTAATATTTGCAAACTTGTTTGAAAAATAAAGTAAAAAAGTATACTTATATAGGTATAATGCAATGGATCACATAGGGGGGGGGCACTCCACAATGGATATTGAAATTATGCTTTCATTCTTATACCACTATACTGCCAACAGCTATAAAAGACAGAATTTAAATAGAGGAACCAGAAGAAGAGATGTAACCATAATTTAGGCAAAAGGTTACTGCAAAAGTCAGTCCTAGCAGAAAAATCAGAAACCAAAGTCATAGTGAAACAGATTGCACAGAATTTTAAAACCATAAAACCATAAAATAAAAAGTCCAAATAAAAACTTGTTAAACTCTCAGGAATATCCGCAATCTCAGATAACTAGGGAGTACATGACGCTGACTCTTATACTGCAGCACCCATGATGTCTCTCATAAGACACTTCTGGCTGTCCTACGCTACCAAAACAGTAGCAGTCTCTAACAAAATACCCACAAAACAGCAGTGCCTTATGGGAAGACATGAAAATACTTAACCACCTTGAAATTAATTCAGAACAAAAGACAAATGTTACAACCAAATTCGAGTATGTAGTAAAATTTGACTAAAACCCTAAGGAAATAAGGAACCACTTTTAAAAAAATGACTCATAAGAACCATATCACTTAATATTTTCACATTACTTTTTTGTTTATTGCACGCAAAGCCATTTTGGGTGTTTTTTCCGGTTGTTTAGGCAAAGTGTTGTTGGTGGTATTGTACTTTGTAGCTTTTGTGCCTTAAGAGTTTGGGTATGCATACGAGGCTGTTATTCTGATTTTAAAGACTTTGTGACAAAGACCTGAGCTTGTTTACTAGCTAATGATTTATTCTTTCTCATTTCCTGTCCTCTTCTATTTTTTTCATCTACCTTCTCCTTTTTGCCAGAACATAAGGGAACAGTTACTAGTTTAATTGATCTTTACAACAACAAATATATACAGTATATATATATATATATATATATATATATATATATATATATATATATATATATATATATATATATATATATTTAGGTACTACATTTCTTATGGCAGTGTCATGAGAAGTTCTTCACAATTTAGAATTCCCTGTCTATTAATCAAAAATTGCTTTAATTAGCTATCATTAACTAGGTTAATGGTGTGATTTAATATCCTTACTCTTTTCCTCGTTTCAAAAATGTAAGTAAAAATTACAATCTTTTTAATGAACATGCATAATCCAATATAATATTAGTATTTACGGTGAATCACTAGCTTTAATATTTCATGCAACACCTCACTGTAGCTTATACTAGTTTTATATGCCTCCAGTTAATTCCCTAATATTAGTACTTGTGAATTTTAGAAAACCTGTGAATGCAATTCTTAATATTTGTTGAAGACTGAACTTCCTGAAAAGTAAAAGTTATTTTTATTCTGCAGTTCAACATCTGCTTTTCATTTCATGTTTGTGGATCCTTGTTTCAGTTGCATTATGAACATGGTAAATGAAGACTTTACACTGATGCTATGTGATTAGCTGCTTAAGAACTATCCACCTTTGAATGTTTTTCATAAGTATAGTATGACTAATCCATAGTCAGTTGTCACTTATTCAATAGATACTCTCCTATTGGAAAAATCAGTGCAAAAACATGTTCACTTTGCCAATCCTGTTCAAACGCTTGAAATAATGAGCCTTAAGGGTATTTAAAGCAATAAAATATACTGGATGTGCACCTGTTTTAGATATCTGGGTTTCATTTTTTACCTGTATAAATCTGTTATCAGTCCATCTTCAAGACGATCACACAATCTGTTGAGAAGCTGTTCATTTTGTCCATATAGGCAAATGTAATTTGAAGATGGAAAAGGTTCTGTAGACAAACAAGTAATAGTTTCTACCATGCTGTATTGATTAAGGTGAAGTCTGAAGTAATTTCCAGTTTGGGCACTTCCTGTAATGATTTCTGTTCCCTGAAAATATACAATGACAGTAAAAAGTTATCACAGGTTATGCAACATTAAAAGACAAAATATGCATTCTTACAAAAGAATGAAATTAACTTAATTATTGGAGCCAGTGAAATCACTAAATTTGATTTTCCATCTCATTTATGTTTAAGAATGTGCTGTTTTTCTTGGTTTCCAAACTGCTGATTATCATTTTCAAATCAGATATAATAAGCAAAAAGTCTTTGACTTTGATGTAAAAGAAAGGCTAACTGATTCAAGTTAGAAATAATAAGGTCTATATCATGCTCTTCCAGCAGCTCTTGAAATTTTTCAGTCACTGCAGTAAATAAAGTTCTTATTGCAAGAGAACATGTATCTTTGCTTGCAGTAAAGCACACAATGATTTGCTAGGGTTTTGTTAAACGGCAGTTTTGTTATTCCACTTTTAGGTAATGATGTATGAAGTAAAAAAAAAAACTGTTAAGCTATTGAATTAACATTTTTTCATAGCTTACATATTTTGTTTAAATTGGAGTATCTGTGTGATTTGGTCATAAGCAATACCATATTTTTCAATTTCATGTTTATGCATAATGTTCAGGAGAAAAGATTAGTTCATGTACTACTATGTTAGAGTAAAGTCTACTAAAAATATATGTGGTGGGTTGCAGACAATATAATAAACTTAAAGGCGGGAAATCAATAAACTATGACATACAAACATATGCTAATTTATTGTGTACTGAGCATTTTTGATGGTTACTTGTAGTGCTGGGCGGTATGACCAAAATTCTATATTATGGTATTTTTCAAAATTATACCGGTTTCACTGTATTTTTTTCCCTTGTTGATGTTAACCACATTTTCCACTGCGATTACTGCAGTAGACTGGCTAAGAATAACCTATTCCACTGTCATGACAATTGTACATTGTACAAAAAAAAGCATTTTAACGTGCACACAAGTATTAATCCAGGTTTGCATGGCCCCATAAAGTGATAGTTTTCAAGGGGGTGGCACTAATGAAGAGAAGTTATCACATTGCATGACAGCTGCAGTCAAAATATAGAACCTTTTTATTGAAAAAATGTTGCAAACAACTTAAACTATAATTTTGACAACATATTTTAAACCATCCAATGATGCATTTAGACAGTAAAATATCCAGAGGTGCTTGTCAAAAGTTGCACTGAACATGTCTTAGAAAAGGAATAAATAGTAAATATTTTTGTAAACCAACTTCACTTTCTGTTAATGTTAACAATCTCTGTCCACTGACTCATTAGCTATATGGATTGTAATGGTGTTGGTTATCTCGATCTACTACTTGCTTTTTTTGTCGTAGGCAGTACCTCTAGCAAACGCGTCTACAAGTGACGTCTGACTCGAGTGTCCTCTAGCTTTTTCAGTTTTACCTGAGGACGTGAAGGGTGCCAATCTTAGTACCATACATTCTTGGTACTCCAAAGCATGTTTGTGGCTAAGGTGGTGCAGCAAATTGCTCGTGTTGCCTCCTCCAGTGACAACTTTAGCTTGACGGCATTTGCAGTAAATAGTTGTTTGGTCCACATCCGACCTTTTCAAACCAAAGTATCTCCAGACAACAGACATGGCTCCTTTTTTCAGCAAAAGTTCAAAAATGTCCATATATTCAATCTCTTTTCGCTGTTCCGTTATTTCACAAATTAATAATTTCCATTTGTTAGCGCTCTTGTGATCTTTACTATCATTTTTTTGAGACTTTTGAATTTTAGTACTTTCATAATCTCTAACCTGCTCTGCCTCTTTATGATGTTCTACTTTGTCTTCTACTCCTTGTCTTTTATTTCCGACCCTGCTTTGACCTGCTAGGTTTTCAATTCCAGTTGTTCTGGGCTGATTATTACTTTCCCTATTTTCTGAATTTGCACTTAGATTATTATTGTGTGAATTTCCCATTGGGATTAATAAAGTATCTATCTATCTATCTATCTATCTATCTATCTATCTATCTATCTATCTATCTATCTATCTATCTATCTATCTATCTATCTATCTATCTATCTATTGTTCTTTTTTTAATTCATTTCTCTCCAACGCTTTTGAGCCTCTTTTCGACGCGCTGCCCTTTCTTCTTTGCTTAGTCTTTGACATGTCATCTTGAACGTATAAAATTATTGTCCATAAAAAGACCACATTGAAGGAAGCGAATAGATCCATCCATCCATCCATCCTCTTCCACTTATCCGAGGTCAGGTCGCGGGGGCAGCAGCTTGAGCAGAGATGCCCAGACTTCCCTCTCCCTGGCCACTTCTTCTAGCTCTTCCGGGAGAATCCCGAGGCGTTCCCAGGCCAGCCGGGAGACATAGTCCTCCTCCTAGTTAGACATGCCCAGAACACCTCACCAGGGAGGCGTCCAGAAGGCATCCTGATCAGATGCCCGAGCCACCTCATCTGACTCCTCTCGATGCGGAGGAGCAGCGGCTCTATTCTGAGCCCCTCCCGGATGACTGAGATTCTCATCCTAAAAAAAGCGCTATATAAATGTAATGAATTATTATTTTATTATTATTATCTTTAAGGGAAAGTCCAGACACCCTGCGGAGGAAACTCATTCACAATCTTGTTCTTTTGGTTACTACCCATAACTCATGACCATAGGTGAGGGTAGGAGCATAGATCAACTGGTAAATTGAGAGCTTTGCCTTAAGGCTCAGCTCCTTTTTCACCACGACAGACCGATGCAGAGCCCTCATCACTGCTGACGCTGCACCGATCCGCCTGTCGATCACGCTCCATTCTTCCTTCACTCGTGAACAAGACCCCAAGATACTTGAACTCCTCCACTTGGGGCAGGATCTCGCTCCCAACCCTGAGAAGGCACTCCACCCTTTTCCAGCTGAGGACCATGGTCTCGGATTTGGAGGTGCTGATTCCCATCCCAGCCGCTTCACACTCAGCTGCGAACCGATCCAGAGAGAGCTGAAGATCACGGCCTGATGAAGCAAACAGGACAACATCATCTGCAAAAAGCAGTGACCCAATCCTGAGCCCACCAAACCAGACCACCTTAACGCCCTGGCTGCACCTAGAAATTCTGTCCATAAAAGTTATGAACAGAATCGGAAACAAAGGGCAGCCCTGGCGGAGTCCAACTCTCACTGGAAACGGGTTCGACTTACTGCTGGCAATACGGACCAAGCTCTGACACCGGTTGTACAGGGACTGAACAGCCCTTATCAGGGGGTCCGGTACCCCATACTCTCGGAGTACCCCCCACAGGATTCTCCGAGGGACACGGTCGAATGCCTTATCCAAGTCCACAAAACACATGTAGACTGGTTGGGCAAACTCCCATGCACCCACCAGGACCCTGCTAAGAGCTGGTCCACTGTTCCTCCTGAATCCGAGGTTCGACTATCTGACGGCCCCTCCTCTCTAGGACCCCCGAATAGACTTTTCCAGGGAGGCTGAGGACTGTGGTCCCTCTGTAGTTGGAACACACCCTCTGGTCCCCCCTTCTTAAAGAGGGGGGACCACCACCCCAGTCTGCCGGGCGTATCTCATCCACCCCCAGGGCCCTGCCATCAAGGAGTTTTTTGACCACCTCGGTGACCTCAGTCCCAGAGATGGGGGAGCCCACCTCCAAGTCCCCAGGCTCTGCTTCCTCATTGGAAGGCATGTTAATGGGATTTAGGAGGTCTTCAAAGTACTCCCCCCACCGACCCACAATGTCCTGAGTCAAGGTCAGCAGCGCACGATCCCCACCATATACAGTGTTGACACTGCACTGCTTCCCCCTCCTGAGACGCCAGATGGTAGACCAGAATCTCCTTGAAGCCGTCCGAGTTTTTGCCTCAGCAGCCAACGATGCCGCATCCCGCTTGGCCTGCCGGTACCTATTAGAGTCCCACAGGACAAAAGAATCCTGTAGGGATCCTTCTTCAGCTTGACGGCATCCCTCACTGCCGGTGTCCACCAACGGGTTCGGGGATTGCCGCCATGACAGGCACCGACCACCTTACGGCCACAGCTCCGGTCAGCCGCCTCAACAATACAGGCAAGGAACATGGTCCATTCGGACTCAATGTTCCCCACCTTCCTCGGAATGTGGTCGAAGTTCTGCCGGAGGTATGAGTTGAAGCTACTTCTGACAGGGGACTCTGCCAGACGTTCCCAGCAAACCCTCACAATACGTTTGGGCCTACCAGGCCTGACCGGCATCCTCCCCCACCATCAAAGCCTACTCACTACCAGGTGGTGATCAGTTGACCACTCCGCCCCCTCTTCACCCGAGTGTCCAAGACATGTGGCCGCAAGTCCAACGACACGACCACAAAGTGGATCATTGAACTGAGGCCTAGGGTGTCCTGGTGCCAAGTGAACATATGAACACCCCTATGCTTGAACATGGTGTTCGTTATGGACAATCTGTGATGAGCACAGAAGTCCAATAACAAAACACCGCTCGGGTTCAGATCGGGGGGCCATTCCTCCCAATCATGCCCTTCCAGGTCTCACTGTCATTGTCCACGTGAGCATTGAAGTCTCCCAGCAGAACGAGGGGAGTCCCCAGAAGGTATGCCCTCTAGCTCCCCCTCCAGGGACTCCAAAAAGGGTGGGTACTCCAGACTGCTGTTCAGCGCATACACACAAACAACAGTTAGGACACATCCCCCAACCTGAAGGCGGAGGGAGGCTACCCTCTCATCTACCGGGGTAAACCCCAATGAACAGGCTCCAAGTCGGGGGGTAATAAGTATGCCCACACCCGTTCGGTGCCTCTCACCGGGGGCAACTCCGGAGTGGTAGAGAGTTTAGCCCCTCTCAAGGAGATTGGTTCCAGAGTCCAAGCTGTGAGTCGAGGTGAGCCCGACTATATCTAGCTGGAACCTCTCGACCTTGCACACTAGCTCAGGCTCCTTCCCCTTCAGAGAGGTGACATTCCACGTCCCAAGAGCCAGCTTCTGTAGCCGAGGATCGGACCGCCAAGGTCTCCGCCTTCAGCCACCACCCAACTCACACTGCACCCGACCTCCTTGGCCCCTCCCATAAGTGGTGAGCCCATGCGAATAGATTGTATGTCTAAAAATACTGTCCAGAAAAGCTTCTTTAAAAGATGTAACTGAGAACTTTTCATAAACAAATTTAAATGTGTAAAATGTAAAAATGTATAGGAGCTGAGAGCACATGAACTGTGTCTTACAATACACATGAATGAGAAATTATTGTACCGTGTGCATGGTTGTAAATGTTTGAGAGGAGGTCAGGACTTTTCAAAATCTCTTGTCTCACGGGACTTTAAATTATCTCTGAGAATGTTTTGTTGCAGGACTTCCTTTTATAATAGAAAGATATATATTTATTTACCTTAAAATGCACTGAATCTGCTGGCATGAACAAATTTGAGGTGTGATCTGCGCGCCTGCTATGTATATTGTACAGGGGATAAGGTGCTATTTTATGATGTAGGCTGCCATAGCCTAATTTTTGTGTGGTCAGTGTCACACACGCGCGATTGGGAGACAGCTAAAGGGCCTGAATGATAGTAATTCCATGCCAGACCAGGGGTGGCAAGGTGCACTGACTTTCTTTCTCAATCCCTTGCAGACCATCCACGAGAAAACTGCGTAGAGTTCCGGTGCCACTGATGAGGTCACTTCCAGTCCTGGCGCCACTGATGATGTCACTTCCGGTCTCGGCATATAAAGCCGCCATCTTTAGCAACCAAAATCAGTTCTGTTTTGGACTCGTACTTGTGAACATCTCGCAATTATTTATTTTGCAGCCAAGGCACATTATACACCTGGCTGCCCCAAACCTTTTTGATGACTGTGTCATTTTTGTGACACCAGTCACAATCTCTGAAAGTGTGCGTAATCAAAATGGATATAAACTGTACTACTCAAAATCATATTACTTACAAGCAAATAGTTAAATACACTATGTTAATTTTATTAATATTGGACAACCTAATTTTGTAGCAAAGATAAAATAATCATGCTATTTACATGTTACTATGTCTTGAAAAACAAACAATTAGTAAATGGAACAAGACTACAGAATTTATGTTTAGAGTGATGAAAAGATATTAAAAGCAACAGAGAAGAAGTAGCCAGATAGCCTTGACCATACAATACTAATTTACTAAGGTGACCTAAACTACAGGGGTAAGCAGAAATTGTGAACAGAAGTAAGCAAAAGTTTAAATACTAAAAGAGAACCTAACAACAAATTAAACTGATCAACAAGCTAAACCTTTTGAAATACTCTCAAAAATCCTGGCTAGAAGGATGGAGAAAGTGCTGCCCTCGGTAATATCACAAGATCAAACTGGATTTATTAAAGGCCGACACCTATCTTCAAATCTCCGACGCTTGTTTAATGTTATATATTCACCAGCAAAATCAAACACCCCAGAGATATTACTATCATTAGACGCAGAAAAAGCATTTGATATGATTGAATGGAATTACCTTTTCACTGCATTGGAGAAATTTGGGTTTGGCCCGAATATTTGTGCATGGATCAAACTACTGTATACCAATCCAGAAGCTTCAGTTTGTATTAATAACATTTGCTCAGACTACTTTAAACTAGAACGTGGTACCAGACAAGGATGTCCCTTGTCGCCACTGTTGTTTGCAATCGCTATTGAACCACTGGCGGTTCACTGCCGAAATTCTTATCAGATAAAGGGGATAGTCAGAGAAGGACTGGAACAGAAAATTTCTCTATATGCAGATGATATGGTCTTATATATATCAGACCCAGAAAACACTGTCCCCGCTGTTTTAACAGCACTAACAGAATTTCAAAAGATATCTGGTCTTAGAATTAATCTGAATAAAAGTATACTCTTTCCAGTGAATTCACAAGCATATAATATTAGATTGGACACCCTACCTTTTACCATAGCAGATCAGTTTAAATACCTAGGGGTAAATATCACAAGTAAACATAAAGCTCTTTATCAACAAAATTTTGGCGTCTGTATGGAAAAAATTAAGCAAGACTTGCATAGATGGTCAACCCTTCATCTCACTCTAGCCGGAAGAATTAACATTTTTAAGATGAATATCCGTCCTAAACTTCTCTTTTTATTTCAAAACATTCCAATATATATCAATAAATCGTTTTTTAAAAAGTTAGATTCAACAATAACCTCATTCATTTGGAACTCAAAACACCCACGTATCCGAAGAGCGACCCTACAAAGACCTCAGGCAGAAGGTGGCATGGCTTTACCTAATTTTCAGTTTTATTACTGGGCAGCAAACATACAAGCCATAAAAACCTGGACACAAATAAATGAACATACACAGGCTTGGTCCGCAATAGAAGTAAAATCCTGCAGTACTTCTTTATATTCCCTGCTCTGCTCTCCAATAAATGCAAGTTATCGCAAATATACTAATAACCCAATTGTGCTTTACTCACTCAGAATATGGAACCAAATTAGAAAGCATTTTAAGATGGAAAATCTTTTATCAGTGGCACCTCTGCAAGAGAACCACCTCTTTCAACCTTCGCAAGTATATCCAGTTTTTAATACCTGGAAAAGTTTTGGGATTAAAATGCTCAGAGATCTTTATATAGACAACATATTTACATCTTTTGAACAATTACGTTCAAAATTCAACCTCCCAGCTACACATTTCTTTTACTATCTTCAAATTAGAAATTTTGTTAAACAGAAATTGCCCGATTTCCCCCACCTTGCACCCTTCACAATGCTGGAAAAAATACTGCTCAATTTCGAGGAAATAAACACTATTTCCGCAATATATAAAATCTTATTAGAGTCCCTACCTTTCAAAGATCCAAGAGGACATTGGGAAGAAGATCTCTTAATCAATATATCAGAAAAGGAGTGGAAGGTAGCAAAGCAGAGAATTCACTCGAGTTCTATATGCGCAAAGCATAGAATTATTCAACTAAAAATTATATATCGAGCCCATCTGTCTCGCTTAAAACTGTCCAAAATGTTTCCAGGGCAGGATCCAACCTGCGAACGCTGCAACCAAGCTCCTGCCTCACTGGGTCACATGTTTTGGGCCTGCACCAAACTAACATCATTTTGGACAAAAATTTTTAAGTGCCTCTCAGACAGCCTTGGTATCACAATCCCTCCTAACCCATTAACAGCTGTGTTCAGTGTTCTTCCAGACGGACTTGAATTGGAGAAGGACAAGCAAACGGTGATTGCATTCACTACACTTTTGGCACGCAGACTTATTTTGTTAAATTGGAAGAATCCTAACTCTCCTCTGATAAGTCAGTGGGAAACCGATGTTTTATATTATTTGAAATTGGAAAAAATCAAATTCTCAGTTAGAGGATCTGTACAAAATTTTTTCAAAACATGGCAGGATTTAATCAATATTATTTTAGAATAAGAGAAATAACTATTACCACATTTAACTCCCTTCTCCATCTCTTATTTACATAGATATTTACTTCTCCCTTTCTTTTGTTTAATGTTGCCTTATTAAAAAGCCCTAAGCAATTTTCCTTTAGCTAAGCTCTCCTTCTCAGGGGTGGGGTTTGATTAGTCTTCAAATTTGTTGGGTTATAAATTGATCTGTTTGTATGGAATGATTACAATGAAAATTAATAAAATAAAAATATAAATAAAATATTTATTATTGTATCATCCTAAAAAAAACAAACAAAAAAAAACAAGCTAAACCTTTTGTACTGCTTGCACCACACGTGTAGTACTTCTTATTACGTTGTGGAATACAGAATAGTTATCTTTTGCTTTATTGTTTTTTAATTCTTTTTATGTGATTGTTGCTTCAAACTGTTTTTTTTTATCTGTGCACAGTTGATTCTTGCCTGTCCTGCATGGTGCCATTTTCAAGAGAAAATGTCCCACAAGTTAAATGTACGAGGCAGGAGATGTCCTGTTTTTAACTATGGGATATTAGTTTTGTGCCAAACTTGCAGTCATGTTAGATGATTTTTGGCAATAAACTCAACACCATTAAAGATACTGCATACATCTGGCTGGTTGTCAATAGTGGCATTTGTGACTTAATATCGTTTGCAGCACTAAAAGGCACATATACACTGATTTAAAGTAAATGAATCTGAACACATCTTTCAGCTCTGTAGGAATCGTGCCCCGTGTGGTAGATTCTGATTAGGAACAGTAGATATCCATTGTCAGATCTGAATTAAACTCTTTGCTTTGAGATTCAACTTACTCATACACGTTATTATGTCTCCAATACAAGGCCTAGTAAATTGCTGGCACTGAGACTGAGTGGATGTGATTCATTTGTATCTATTGCAGATGTTAAAAATAAATCAAGTTGTTACACCACCAATCCCCTAGATTAATAACTGATTATATGAGTTCTATCATGAACCTTTTCTTAAACACTCTAAACCTTCTGCAGAATTCTTTTTGTTTTTTGTAAACCAATCTATTCCCAGACTATCTGCTGAGGATGCACACAGGCTAGATTCCATGATTTTGTGTCCAAGCTTTAAAACGGCCCCTGATTCAATAACTTTGAGGCATTTTTTGACTGCTTGCCCTCAGAGCTAATTTCAGTATTTTGGAATCAGTGTGTTACTTAACAAATGATGTTACTTAACAATGTGAGCATATTCTGAAAGTTTTCATTGTGAGAGTAATTTTACACAATGGTATATTTTGCCATTTCTGTTGACTGATTAATTCTCATTATTTGTTTTTTTAGTTGCTACTAAAGAACTGCAAAGGGCATACACATGTATTAAGACATTTAATTGTTTTCCATGTAGAATATCATACTTACATATTTTGCATGAGACATCTGTGCTGCCAGAGGTGTGGAAAGTCCAGGCTTTGCCACATGGAGGTAGTAATAGCCACCAGGAAGTTTGCATCCTGATAGAAGGTAATAAAAACCACGTTAATATTCAATAAGTAAAGGAGATTCATTCAGTCAATAAGTTAGTGAAATATTTACCTTTGCTTGCAAATTACTTTTCTGTGAATACATTTTTTGAAGAATTTATCAATTTAAATGCATTATTTTTTGTCTAATTGTATAAGATTGTAAAAGATCACTCATTTAAAAGGGTATTTTGCACAGCAGCAAATAGAAAACTGTAGCCTTTATTTATGTGTTTAAATGCACAAGTATACATGTAAATTTCAGATGACAATTATTGTATTTATATATAGTAATATAAAATTTTGATAAAGGATTTAGTGATTAGTCTGCAACTCACTGTGTTGGCTACAGTATAAATGCTAAAAGAAAAAAGATGCAATGGTGATAAGATACAATGGCACTTTCATTTAGAGCTTCAACACCTTGGTAGTCATTTTCACAGATTCAGTCTTCTTTTTGACAACACATAACTACCGGCTTTAGCTCCTAGCACCCATTGATACACAGGATGAAGTAGATTGGTTTAAATAACCTTGTCTTTCTTGATTGCCATCAAGACACTGTTTTGCTTGACATAACTCATTGAATGAACACCTGCTGCCCATAATACATGCTGCCGGAGTCAACATCATGCGTTGGTTTCATAGGCTCACCCTACACACACACACACACACATACAGAGTCTGCACACACACACACACGCATACAGAGTCTGCACACAGATCCATTCACATAAAGCTCCCACTGTATCCTTTTTGTACTGTTTTACACAGACAAAATACATCAGTGATTTACACATAAATTATATTCAGACTGCACATATACCAAATAATAAGTGAAATATGTTTAATATGAATATAAAAGATGTAGCTGAAATAAACTAGAGAATCTTTTTTGTTTATACTTCCTGAACATATTTCTATCATACCTTGGATCTTTGGGACTGGATACATAGGGATAAGTCTCTCTGGATCTTCTGGTGGGTCTTCAACTGGTAGAGTGGGATCGAAAAAAGGAAGCAGTATGGTTGCCAGTTGGTATCCAACCTCTTTAGAGTTAAAAATGCTGTGAGACCAACCATCTGCATGATAGCGCTGTGCAAACTTTGTTAACGGACCAGCAGCTCGGATTGCTGGATCATTGGTGTGGAAATTGGAATCAATCACAAGCTTGCCATCATACACCAAGCAGGCATCATTTATAGCTTTGAATGTTTCATAAGCAACTTTTTTCTTGTAAAAATTAATGAAAACCTGGGAGAAAAAAATGTAAAAAGAAAATGTGCTATTTAAAAATATGATACATTATGCTTACAAAAATATTTGTTTATTTGTTTTTAACAAAACAACTGAATATGAACTATTTATAATTAAAGTATAAAACAAAAGTGAGCAAATAAAATAAGCCAATAACTATGTTCACAAAATGTTCTTGAGATGTTTAGTAATAAATAATTTTAAACAACTGATAAATAGATGAATAGTTA
This sequence comes from Erpetoichthys calabaricus, assembly GCF_900747795.2. Classification (NCBI taxonomy): domain Eukaryota; kingdom Metazoa; phylum Chordata; class Cladistia; order Polypteriformes; family Polypteridae; genus Erpetoichthys; species Erpetoichthys calabaricus. The sequence goes on along the minus strand of NC_041396.2, from coordinate 168,866,258 downwards.
GATGGCATATACAGCCTGTTTGAATTTTTCACATTCTTCCCATTTAGGTTTGGGATTTCACCTGCTAATTGGTGACTCTACGCTTACCTAGCGTTAGATACTGTGGACGTGTGTATATGAGTGTGTCCTGCAATGGACTTGCAATCTTTTCAAGGTGAATTCTTTCCTTGCACCCAACAATACTGAGTTTTCCTCTGGCTTCTTTTAGTCTTGAAACTGGAATTAGTTGATTTGGAAAATAGATAGAATATTAATTTTTTAATGTTTTTTTAGTTTGATACTAGCGTTCTTTTGGTTCTACACTAAAGCTGAATTATAGTGCCTAGCAGTACAGGCAGGTGTTCTTACTAAGTCACATCAGTTGTGCAGTGATGCTCTTCTCTTTTGACTCACTAATGAAGAAAAACTTGTAAACTCAAAAATGATCTCTTCCCAGCACATTTCATCAATTTCAGACATGTTTGTATATGTCACAAAAACAATTATAAAAATAATTAGAGTATGGTCAACGTGAAAACAGTGAATTATAACCATACTGTATTAATGTAAAGTTTTTTTTTTGTTTTACTGTGTACAGTTTTTCTTATTAAAAGTTATACAGCTGTAATTTTCCTACATATTGTAAGTCCATTACAGTGTGATGGCATCTGTTTTTCTTTTAAGACAGGTTGCTGTTTCTTACACTTGGGGTGTCTCACAGGGACTGAATTTTATTTGGTGGTGACTGGAATGGGCATGTTGATAGATGCTATATGCTTATTCTGACTTATAACCACCTTCACTCTTAACAAACCACATCTCTTTTTGTTAGGTAGTGTTCCTGTCTGGGTTCACTCTAATTATGTTTAGTATATCAGCAAACTATTGATATTTTAAAAATTACTCATTACTGAGTCTTCACTTTCACTTCAGAAAGCAATTCTGTAGTACTTTGCAAGTCTCCTGTGTTATGATAGCTTGCCTATATTGTATATTTTCAACTCTGCTATGTCTATCCTTTTTTGTTGGTGGTGTACTGTCACTTGCCTATGTAACTACTGCCTCTTACCTGCTGTCTGTCTGCCATGAATAATCAAACTTAGAACACATGCTACTTTTAGCCAGTTTATTTAATTACAAGTCCACATGTGTCATCCGTTTACATTATAATACCTTGCAAGGATCCCCGGAAGAAACCGACACACAGATCACTCTTAAGGTTTTGATGGTGTTCTCATTCAGCTTTAAGTTTGGAACAAAAATATGTACTGTGATAAGATTTTGGAGTTATGATGCAATCATATTATTTTTGTGTAATACACCACTTTCAGAGGGAAGAAAGATGTGTGCAATATTTGGATGTAATGGTATTATAAGAGTATTATAAATTAATTTTTAATAAAGTGAAATGAGAGAGGTATGGTGACAGTTGGATGGAAGACAAAGGTAATATTTTCCATGGCTGATAATATGGAAGCCTAATGACAAGTGTACAAGATTTGTTGTTAGTATGTACAGCAAGTAATTTTTCACAAGCAGCATAAAATAAGTGTTTTAATGCTGAATATATTTAAAAGTTTTACTTTCAAATACATTTAACAAGAAGAGAAATGGAGGTTGGTTAAGGGTAAATTTTGCACATGAAGAAATGTATATAGTTGGAATAAGTTACTAAATATTGTACCTGACAACACAGGATTACTTTGGGAATTTTAGATCTCATCTTGGATATTTTAAGTAAATAGGGGCTGACAAACTACTGTTTCTGATACTGAAATGTTATCAAAGCATGAATTGAATTCGAAACTGAACCACTGAGTCTTTATTACTATTTATTGAATTATTGTTGCATTTAACATGTTGATTATTTTGGGTAATCAGATACTATTTTTCTTGCATTATAATTTTAAAATTACATTAGTATAGGTTAAATTAATGTTGCATTTAACATCATGTTGATTGTTATGGGTAATGTAATGTCCTTTAGTTACTATTTTTCCTTTACCATGATTTTAATGTTATGTTAGTAAAATTTGCTTGAATTGTATTAAAAAGATGCACTTTTTTTCCCTAGGTGAAATGATGGCTCAGTGGTTAGTGGTACTACCTTATAGCTCTACAAGACTGTGTTTGAGCCCTGGGGCATTTTTACAGTATTTGTGGAGTATGGGTTTTCTACAGATATTTTCTTTTTGTGCATGTCAAGATTTGAGTATTAGATTAATTAGTAATTCAAAACTGTCCCAATGTGAGTGAAAGTGGTGTTGAATAAATGTCCCTTGAAATATATTAGAATCCTCTCCAGGACTAACGTCTTCCTTGTGTCTGAATTAGCCAGGGTAGGCTTTGGCCCTTGTAACCCATAATTTTTCAGGAAATGGGTGTATGGCCTCTTGGTTGTCTTCATTATAATGTACTTTCATGTTTATTTTATTCAGTAAGAAATATTTTGTTTATGAAAGAACTTGCTAGATGGTCTAATTTTTTGTTAAAATGTATTTCATGGTGTAGTTTCTCTTATACATCTTCTTTAAAGCAAGAAAAAAAGGTAGGACCTGTTCTATTTCAAGACCTAATGATTAGTCATTAATGGTTGTATGCTGGGAAATGAGTTACTGCTGCTACCTTACAGCTCTATAGTCTTTAGAATCTTGGCTCAGTCACACTCATTGCGAAATTTACATTTTTACTCAATATGTGCAGGGATTCTCTGCAAGTACTCCTTTCATTTCCCAAAAATATGCACACTAGGTTGACTGGTAACTCTGAATTGACTCAGTGTGGGTATTGTTATGTTAGCCATATATCAACAATAATATTAAAATACAGTACTACGCAAAAGTCTTGTGCGCTTTCTATAGATCACAGAAATATTTGTCTTAGATGGTTATTTTATGTCTTTTGGATTAGTGTGTCATTAGAAAACTGTCTATTTTAGAGTTACAATGCTTCATTTTGCAAAAAGTGAAGCAATCAATACAAGATATTTGAATGTCCTTGAAGAAAAAAAAACTAACATAGTAATAGACCACTTTCCAAGCGAAAACAGTGAGATCTTTATAGGCATATAGCCCAGTGCTTGATTAAGTAAATAGTAAAGATTAACTGAAATAGGGAATAAAACAAGGGATACCCATACTTAAAAGGTGAAGTTTCTGAAGAAGTACTGGTTTAAACAGCAATTTATACTATGGCAAAAGCAAGAAACAATGTCGTCTTCCTGCATCATTAAGGTCTTTCCCAAGAGGAAATTTCACTGTAGACTGGTGTTTACAGTTGTGCTGTCCAAGCTCTGCTGCAGAAGCACAAAAAAGGGTAAGGCTAAGGACTATAAACACAGTGGTCAGCCATGGAAACTGAGTGCATCAAACAAAGAAACGCAACAAGCTTATTTCCCTTCAAAGTCAGAAGATGTCCAGCCCCACTATCAGTTCAGAACTGGCACAAGCTACTGAGACCCAGGTACCCTCAACTATGGAGAAGTCTTATCAGAAGACACCATGGAAGAGTTGTGACCAAAAACCATTTCCTCTAAGGCAGAAATAAAGACAAACACCTCACCTACATATGAAAACACAAGGACGTGCTGCAGAAAAAAGCAGCAGGTGCTTTGAACACATGAGTCAAAATTTGAAATTTCTGAGCCAAATAGATGGCAGATACTGTAGTTTATCCACTGGTGGGCTGGAGAATGATACATGGATGAATGTCTGCAGGCAACAGTAAAGCACGGTGGATTTCCCTGCAGATCAGGGACTGCATTTCTACAAATGGAATTTGATAACCTCCTCACTTTTAAGAAGTACAGGGAGATTTGTGTCCATCATGCAATACAATTAACCAGGCATCTGATCAGTCCATTCCTCATTCTGCAGAAAGAGAATGACCCCAAACACACAACCAAATGCACAAAAGAAGAAAAACAGGGAATCCTGCAAGAGATCTTATTGCCTCCAAAGAGCACTGATGTCAACAACATGGAACCAATCTGGGATTACTTGCAAAGACAGAACAAGTATGACAGCTAAAGTCTGCAGTGGAACTGTGCCAAGTTTTCCATGAGGTTTGTAACAACCTACCATGTGAGTACCTCCAGAAACTGGATGACAATGCGATCTAACTTGATTGCTGCTGTTTTTAAGGCAAAGGGTAGTCAAACCAAATCATGATTTCATGTGTGTTTTTTCTGTTTGTTGCATTTTCTAGGACATTTATTAATTAATAAAAACGATTCCTGTCATTATATTTGAAAACATGCCCATTTTGCAGTATTTTGTCACAAGTGCTTCAGACTTTTGCACAGCACTGTAAATGTATCCTTAAATTCCATTTCTGTTAATCAGTTTAATTTGTTTTTAGTTTTACTGTAATTTTAAACTATTATGTACCTTTATGTGTATGTATTATGTAAATAGTAATTTGTAAAATTTGTAATTGTATATTATCTGTGAACTTGTTAAAGTGCTCTGAGCCTGAACTCAGTGAAGAAAAATATACAAAAATAAATTGAATTGAATTAAATTGATTTAAGTGAATTTGCTCACTGATGGACTTGCATCCTGTTAGTATTGGTTTCACTTTTCCACCCAGAACTGAAACAACAGGCTGTAACAAATGCAGGCATATCCAGTTATTGAACTGAATGAACAGACACCACTGCTCATTCATTCATAGGTCTGGTTAATAATTTTTTCCTGAAAATCTGTAAAATAATTGTAAACCATCCATTATCCAACCCGCTATATCCTAACTACAGGGTCACTGGGGTCTGCTGGAGCCAATCCCAGCCAACACAAGGAGCAAGACAGGAAACAAATCCCGGGCAGGGCGCCAGCCCACCGCAGGGCACTCACACACCAAGCACACACTAGGGACAATTTAGGATCGCCAATGCACCTAACCTGCATGTCTTTGGACTGTGGGAGGAAACCGGATGTACCCAGAGGAAACCCACGCAGGAACGAGGAGAACATGAAAACTCCATGCAGGGAGGACCTGGGAAGCGAACCCGGGTCTCCTAACTGAGAGGCAGCAGCACTACCCACTGCACCACCGTGCCACCCATTGTAAACCATAATTCTCCGAATATTAAAAAACTGAATAAAAACAGTGTTACACTTTCTAAGTGAGTTTTAGGAAGCTTCAGTAAACCAGTTATATACATGCCTGTTATTCTGCACTAGGTTTTCCATATTCTCAAAATGAAAAACAATAAATGTTCATTTATTGAATAAAAAACTTACTGAACATGGAAGCTTGAAAGGCTTTGTATCTGTAGTGAAAGAAGCTGACATGATAGGTTCTGGATTGTTTCCATCATTCCACTGTGCCAGTATGCCATTTTTATAGACAGTCACGGCAGATTTTTTTAAGGCTTCATCAACAGCACTCTCCACTGTGAAGTTGTTGAAGCAAGTTACATTTGTTTCCAAAGGTGGCTCTACTAGATGGATACGAGAGCCCATTACTCCAAGTGAAAGGAGGGCTTCAACAGTGGTATAAGCATCAAGTGTGTTTCCGTAAACTATAACATTCCCTGTAAAAGAAAACAAAAAGTTCAGTGCTCAGTATAGTGAGAATAGTTCTATAACAAGCCGTCTCTTTTTGACCCTCTCATTCCTGCGATGCGCATAACGTCACCTAGCAACAGGAAAGCAAGATAATTTACTGAAGAACCTGCCTGATAGAGAACAAAGTACACAAGCACTTCTGATTATAAAGGTATGCTCTCCCTGATCTTTCTCATCATTGCAGTGCTATTTCTGAGATTTCAAATGAAATAGTTTTCAATCTGCAACAGAATTCAGTTAAAAAACAGGGACCCTGTGTTGCAGTAAAATAATATGATGCCTTTGTAAAAAGTCCTTTGATCTGCTGGAAGTGGTTTCAAAATTATCTCCCGACTGGAGATCCCACCCAAATGATGAAACAATCTTAGTGTGATAGCTTCAATGAGAAGTGTAGTGTGGTGTTATGACTGTTAAGTGCTAAATAATACAAGTGACTTGCAAAAATTGCAAATGTGCCAGAAGTTTAATAGTGGGTGTTAACATCACATTCTTTTTTATTGCTATAGAATAAAAAGTTGGATTAATATTCAAACTTTAAATTAAAGTATACAATAGACTGGAAGCTTAATCAATCAGTTTATAAAACAGCAATAGCTTGGTCCACAACATAAAATGATTCAGCAAACTATCAAGCAATTTTAATGCTGCTTCTCTGGTTTTATCATACTGCTCTTAGTATCTAAACCATTTCTGAATGATGCCTTATTATGTGCACTAATTTTCTTGTTCTATGGTATTCACTAGCCTTTGGCTTTTAATATTTTTTGTGTAAATCCGTGGAGAAGACAAGCAGACAAGACTGGATTAACAATAACAAATTCATTTTTTTCAATCCTGGAGTAATACGTTTAAATCTCAAACTGTTGTGTTTCACAATGAGTAACTACTTTTGTATTTAAAATAGACAGCAGAAGCTTGAGGGATAGTTAGTCTGCTATGTAGGCTTTCTGTATTCTACCAGTGAATAACAAACCCAAGGATCTATTGAAAAAACAAGAAGAGGGAGGTAAGGAGATATAGGAGAGTGACTATACACCTAGTTTGGCAGGAGATCTAATTGGAAAACTAAACATCTTACATCTTAAATTTTCCTGTCATTATGCAGGTGGAATGCGTAACAAAGAAAAAACAGGCTGGTATTATCAGGAAGCTCTATTACTTTGCAGTGGATTAACATAAAGGGCGTATTACTAATTAAAAAGGAATCTAATATCCTTTGCTAAAGCATATATTTTCTCATTATGCCAGGTCATGATGAATAATTGGATTTCAGTATCTACTGTACAGTATTACACAACATATACAAAAAGATAAAAATATCTATCTATCTATCTATCTATCTATCTATCTATCTATCTATCTATCATACAATATTATAAAAAAGCAAAATAAAAAGGACTTTAAACACAGGAGAAATTAAAAACATATTAATCATGCACAATTTTTTTTGCAACCAGTATGAAGTTAATCTTTTTTCAACCTCAGGTGCACTTGTGTTTTTTTACATTACAATGTTCTTCAGCAGATTCAGACATAATACCCTCTCCACCGTGTGAACAAGCAGGGTGTACCAGAGTAAGCCAAATGACTACTCTGATGTAAAAAATACCAAATGTCACTCGCCTGAGAAACAGAAATGATCTGGAAAAAATGTTACAACAAAATGAACAGAAGAGTCAGATGATTCAGTCCACAGAAATATAAGATTGTTGAACATACAAGACTTGAGTCGGTGACGTAGTATGCAATTCAGATTGCTATTTTCTCTGTTATAGACTGGACAAATCAGTCAGGATATCTTTTATTCCAGTCACTCCTCCAAGTTTTAAACCCACTTTTTTTGCGTCTAACATAACACACACTCACTAATGTTTGAGGTATTTAAAGACACCTGTTAAGCTTATATGCGTGTCTTTTGGCTTGTCACACACTTATGCAAAGGGAGACCGTTTATGGGCTCAAATAATGTTGTTCCTCAGTTGCACCAGGGGATGGTGCTGTCATCTGATCCTTTCTCCTCCTGTCCCTCTGCAGACCAGCCAAAGACCAAGCCCCTCAACGATGTCACCTCCAGTCCACACACTGATGACATCACTTCCAGGACTCTCTGATGACACCACTTCTGGTATCCAGAACCCATCTACAGACAACATCAGTTCCTGTTCTGGGTTCCCTGATTCCACCTCTTCCTGTTTCACCCATATTTATAGACCAGACTCATTCTTTTAGCTCAGTTCTGTTTTGGACACTATTTTGTCTTGGTAGATTACTCTACTTTCCCTTATTGTATTATTAATATGTAGCCTTTGTCAGAATGCCTCAAATCTCCCAGACTTAACCATTGTTTATAAGGTATTATAGTATATAGCTTCTCCCCACCTTCCCTTCTACATCTATAACCTCAGGCAATTAGGTGTAGTAAAAGACAAGCAGGAGTTAAGTTACAATTTAAACAATGTTATTATTGGTAATATTCATAAACAATATGCAAAGTACATTTGAATATTGGCAACCATACAACCTGATTAAATGCTGATGTGTAGTTTCAAGGGGCACACAGACTTGTTAGTTACTTAAAATGTCTCTGGTTAAGGCATCATTTGTGGTCAGCTTTCTTCAGAACAGGCCACATGCCTGTCTCAATATGGCTGCCGAGCTATGCTCTTCATTGTGTTGTCCTTATTAGTTCATGTGTGCGAGGTTAAGCAAGCAAATTTATAGATTCTCTGTCCAACCCCTAGAGCCAATAGGGCGCCATGGTACTTAAAGTCTTTTGATACAAGCCAATTCCAAAGAGCCATGCTTCAGACCAATAGGGCAAAGAACATCTTCAAACCTGCCCCCAAAACCATATGTTAAGGTAAAGCTTAGCAGTTAGGCAGCCTGGCTTTCCTGCGGGGGGGTTGAGAGAGAGACTTTAGCAGAGAAACACTTGCCAAACTGGTTTGAGGCACGTCCTCCAAATTCTGTCGTAAAATTCAAAGAGACTCAGTCCTGGTGGATTGGGGGTAGGGGTTGTAAACATGAGTGCTTCTCACTAATGTAACACTAATATTACATTGCTTTGCCTAAGTTACAAATAAAGACATATAAAATATTTATCAACTTATATGTAAAATCTCACATCACAACAGACACCTATCTGTAAAGATGTGTTTCTTTTTTCTGCATACCACTTTTCAAGTATATGGGGTGGCCATCCCCAAACCTTTTTGTTGTCTACTGCCTTATCTTTTGACAAGCTGTAAGAAGAACCCATGCAAAGACAAGGAGAATGTGTGATTTCCACACCAGCAGCAGCAGCCAGGATGGGAACTGAATCTATATTGCTTTAAATGTACAGCAGCCACAGAACTACTCACTTTTCAATGATTAACATTTCAAATACAATATGATATAATTGAGAAGGTGACAAAATAAACACAGCAGATGCTTAATAAAGTAGTGTGCACATTCCATCATAAAGAAATATTTTTTACATGTTTTGGTTTTATAGTTTGTCAGCCACAACTGATAAGATAATTATAAACTGCTCAAAAAATGAAAGGAACACTTTGAAAACACATCAGATCTCAATGGGAAAAAAATCATGCTGGATATATCAAGGTGCCATTGTCTAGCCTTTAGAGGTCTGTGCGTCCCTCCATGGATATGCCTCCCCAGACCATCACTGACCCACCACCAAACCGGTCATGCTGAACGATGTCACAGGAAGCATAATGTTCTCCACAGATTCTCCAGACCCTTTCATGTCTGTCACATGTGCTCAGGGTGAACCTGCTCTCATCTGTGAAAAGCACAGGGCTACAGTGTTGGACCTGCCAATTCTGGTATTCTATGGCAAATGCCAATTGAGCTCCATGGTGCCGGGCAGTGAGCACACGGCCGACCCGAGGACATCAGGCCCTCAGGCCACCCTCGTGAAGTCTGTTTCTGATTGTATGGTCAGAGACATTCACACCAGTGGCCTGCTGGAGGTCATTTTGTTGGGCTCTGGCAGTGCTCATCCTGTTACTCCTTACCCAAAGGAGCAGATACCAGTCCTGCTGATGGGTTAAGCACCATCTACAGCCCTGTCCAGCTCTCCTAGAGTAACTGCCTGTCTCCTAGAATCTCCTCCATGCCCTTGAGACGGTGCTAGGAGACACAGCAAACCTTCTGGCAATGGCATGTATTGATGTGGCATCCTGGAGAAGTTGGACTACCTGTGCAACCTCTGCAGGGTCCAGGTATCGCCTCATGCTACCAGTAGTGACACTGACCGTAGCCAAATGCAAAACTAGTGAAAAAACAGTCAGAAAAGATGAGGAGGGAAAAATGTCAGTGGCCTTCACCTGTTAAACTATTCCTGTTTTAGGAGTCATCTTATTGTTGCCCCTCTAGTGCACCTGTTGTTAATTTCATTAACATCAAAGCAGCTGAAACTGATTAACAATCCCCTCTGCTACTTAACTGACCAGATCAATATCCCAGGAGTTTCATTGACTTGATGCTATACTCGAATTAAAAATTGTTCCTTTAATTTAATTGAGCAGTATACAGTACATTGAAGGTCAAAAAGAGTTTTAAGGAATGGTTTTATAAGTATTCAGTTTTCCTTTGCCTTTAACTGGTATAGTTTTGATATGATGAGCACACGCCACACTATATATAATTTCACTTATTTCTGTTTATATACTTTTCATTTTTTTTTCAAAATTTAATGCGGAGAGCCCCCTGTTATACAGTGCTAATATGGACCAAAAACATACAATGTACAGTAAAATTACAGTAGAGAAAAAATAATCCCATAAGAAATAATTGAAAACAATGTTAAACCAGGAAGAATGTTATTAGTTTTCCCCTTAATACAACCTTTTAAATTTGAAACCTAGGTTAAGCCTAAGTGCAATACACCAGTAGTTAACAAATTTCAAAAATAAACAGCTGTTAATAAAGCAAACTTTCTTATTTTGAGAACACAAGGAATCTTTTAACTGTAGAAACATAACACATTTTGTAAAGATTCATTAATGGGTAACTGGAGCAACAACAAAACAAATTGGGAAGCTGCACATAAAACCTCACACCCACAATTTCAGATGTATGCAATTTCTTTAATTTGATTTTGTTAACTTTGTTTATTTTACAGTGTTGTGAAAATTCATTGAAGCTCCCTTTTTGATCATTAACGTTCCATCCTTACATATGTTATATGCAGGAAAAATATGTTCTTAAATATGTTCAACTGTGAGACATTTTTTTGAGTTAATACAATGTTTTTGGAGAAAAAATGTTTATACTGAACCACTGTTGCAAATAATAAGCAGATTTTCTAAGCAAATTATAGCAGAGCCCTAAATAGAATGAATATAAGAAGACCAGCAAGTGCGTATTGCCTTACCTTTAGCATTGCTATCTAAAATTTGGTTTTATTTCTACACTGCTGTAAAACCACAAAATTCAAATAAAATGTTCCATAATACAAGCAATTCAAATATAATTTAGGTTTAAAAATGCCTATCTGCATGACACGATTCATTGGTGTCCCTTCCAGTTCTATCTTCAACTTTGAATATTTTCCTGCAGGTTCTGGTTTACTACTACCTGGATTAGGATATACCAGATATAATCATGAATGGAGAGATGTAATTTGATTGGCTGTTGTTAAATTACATGCTAGCCTTGACAATATAGTCATAAAGCAGCAATCAAACCTGGAAGGGATTACATTTCCTCCTAGGACACACTCAAGCACACACCCACATTTATTCATACCAAGCTACACCAATTTACAGTCTCTAATTAATGTAAATTGTGCATTTTTAGAAAACCACTGTAAGCATGTGGAGAAAGTTTAAAATCCACACAGGGAGCTAAGAAGCTAAGAATTGAGCCTGGGTCCATGGAACATTAAAGCAGCAGTGTTAATCACTGAGTTACAGTGCCAGGCTTTGTAATATTTTTCATACTGGAATTATTAACAAGTATAATTTTTCTGTAACAGTTAAAAGCTGTCATCAGGTGAATTTGTAATTTGTTTCAGGTATAATGGCTTGGTACTGTGTTTATATGTATCTTACATAACCTTTTCTTCTTATGTAAACTTTTACTTCATTTTAGAGTGAGGTACAGTATTATTGTAATTAAATCCATTATTATAACGCCAACATCTGGAAGACACAGGCCAAAATGATTATTATTATTATTATTCCATGATAAAGTAGCAAGCGGCAGACCATGTGCGCTCAGTTCATGTTTGTCAATAATTGCCTACATTTGCCATGGTGGTGGCAGTGTCATGGTTTTGGATCCTGCTCTGGGACACTCAGTCACTGCTATAAGTCAAGACCAAATCCCAATAAAGTGTCGCAGGACACAAAATGACAAGTTAATGTCTGAAAATCCAAAATAAATAACTGAACAGAAACTGTTATGCAAGTAGGAGTGAACTAGAATTCATCCACAACACAGTGAGAGACCGATCAATATCTACCTAAGACACATTGATATATTTACTGCTACTAAAAGTGTTATAACTAATTATGAAGTCCAAGGGGGCAGCTAGCTTTCTCACATGGTATTGGATAGTCTTCTCCATCCATCCATCCATCCTCTTCCGCTTATCCGAGGTCGGGTCGCGGGGGCAGCAGCTTGAGCAGAGATGCCCAGACTTCCCTCTCCCCGGCCACTTCTTCTAGCTCTTCCGGGAGAATCCCAAGGCATTCCCAGGCCAGCCGAGAGACATAGTCCCTCCAGCGTGTCCTGGGTCTTCCCCGGGGCCTCCTCCCGGTTAGACGTGCCTGGAACACCTCACCAGGGAGGCGTCCAGGAGGCATCCTGATCAGATGCCCGAGCCACCTCATCTGACTCCTCTCGATGCGGAGGAGCAGCGGCTCTACTCTGAGCCCCTCCCGGATGACTGAGCTTCTCACCCTATCTCTAAGGGAAAGCCCAGACACCCTGCGGAGGAAACTCATTTCAGCCACTTGTATTCGCGATCTCATTCTTTCGGTCACTACCCATAGCTCATGACCATAGGTGAGGGTAGGAACATAGATCGACTGGTAAATTGAGAGCTTTGCCTTGCGGCTCAGCTCCTTTTTCACCACGACAGACCAATGCAGAGCCCGCATTACTGCGGATGCCGCACCGATCCGCCTGTCGATCTCACGCTCCATTCTTCCCTCACTCGTGAACAAGACCCCGAGATACTTGAACTCCTCCACTTGGGGCAGGATCTCGCTACCAACCCTGAGAGGGCACTCCACCCTTTTCCGGCTGAGGACCATGGTCTCGGATTTGAAGGTGCTGATTCCCATCCCTGCCGCTTCACACTCGGCTGCAAACTGATCCAGAGAGAGCTGAAGATCACGGCCTGATGAAGCAAACAGGACAACATCATCTGCAAAAAGTAGTGACCCAATCCTGAGTCCACCAAACCGGACCCCCTCAACGCCCTGGCTGTGCCTAGAAATTCTGTCCATAAAAGTTATGAACAGAATCGGTGACAAAGGGCAGCCCTGTCGGAGTCCAACTCTCACTGGAAACGGGTTTGACTTACTGCCGGCAATGCGGACCAAGCTCTGACACCGATCGTACTGGAACCGAACAGCCCTTATCAGGGGGTTCGGTACCCCATATTCTCGGAGAACCCCCCACAGGATTCCCTTAGGGACACAGTCGAATGCCTTTTCCAAGTCCACAAAACACATGTAGGCTGGTTGGGCAAACTGCCATGCACCCTCCAGGACCCTGCTAAGTGTGTAGAACTGGTCCACTGTTCCGTGACCAGGACGAAAACCACACTGTTCCTCCTGAATCCAAGGCTCGACTATCCGATGGACCCTCCTCTCCAGGACCCCCGAATAGACTTTTCCAGGGAGGCTGAGGAGTGTGATCCCTCTGTAGTTGGAACACACCCTCCAGTCCCTTTTCTTAAAGAGGGGGACCATCACCCCGGCCTGCCAATCCAGAGGCACTGTCCCTGATGTCCATGCGATGTTGCAGAGGTGTGTCAACCAAGACAGTCCTACAACATCCAGAGCCTAGAGGAACTCTGGGTGTATCTCATCCACCCCCGGGGCCCTGCCACCAAGGAGTTTTTTGACCACCTTGGTGGCCTCAGTCCCAGAGATGGGGGAGCCCACTTCTGAGTCCCCAGGCTCTGCTTCCTCATTGGAAGGCGTGTTAGTGGGATTGAGGAAGTCTTCGAAGTACTCCCCCCACTGACCCACAACGTCCCGAGTCGAGGTCAGCAGCGCACCATCTCCACCATATACAGTGTTGACACTGCACTGCTTCCCCCTCCTGAGACGCCGAACAGTGAACCAGAATCTCCTCGAAGCCGTCCGAAAGTCGTTCTCCATGGCCTCCCCAAACTCCTCCCACGCCCGAGTTTTTGCCTCAGCAACCACCAAAGCCGCATTCCGCTTGGCCTGCCGGTACCTATCAGCTGCCTCCAGAGTCCCACAGGACAAAAGGGTCCTGTAGGACTCCTTCTTCAGCTTGACGGCATCCCTCACCACCGGTGTCCACAAACGGGTTCGGGGATTGCCGCCATGACAGGCACCGACCACCTTACGGCCACAGCTCCGGTCAGCTGCCTCAAAAATAGAGGCACGGAACATGGGATGTGGTCGAAGTTCTGCCGGAGGTGGGAGTTGAAGCTACTTCTGACAGGGGGCTCTGCCAGACATTCCCAGCAGACCCTCACAACACATTTGGGCCTACCAGGCCTGACCGGCATCCTCCCCCACCATCGAAGCCAACTCACCACCAGGTGGTGATCAGTTGACAGCTCCGCCCCTCTCTTCATCCAAGTGTCCAAGACATGTGGCCGCAAGTCCGACGACACGACCACAAAGTCGATCATCGAACTGAGGCCTAGGGTGTCCTGGTGCCAAGTGCACATATGAACACCCCTATGCTTGAACATCGTGTTTGTTATGGACAATCCGTGACGAGCACAGAAGTCCAATAACAAAACACCACTTGGGTTCAGATCGGGGGGGCCATTCCTCCCAATCACGCCCTTCCAGGTCTCACTGTCATTGCCCACGTGAGCATTGAAGTCTCCCAGCAGAACGAGGGAGTCCCCAGAAGGTATGCCCTCTAGCACCCCCTCCAGGGACTCCAAAAAGGGTGGGTACTCCGAACTGCTGTTCGGTGCATACGCACAAACAACAGTTAGGACCCGTCCCCCCACCCGAAGGCGGAGGGAGGCTACCCTCTCGTCTACCAGGGTAAACCCCAATGAACATGCTCCAAGTCGGGGGGCAATAAGTATACCCACACCCGCTCTGCGCCTCTCACCGGGGGCAAATCCAGAGTGATAGAGAGTCCAGCCCCTCTCAAGGAGATTGGTTCCAGAGTCCAAGCTGTGCGTCGAGGTGAGTCCGACTATATCTAGCCGGAACCTCTCAACCTCGCGCACTAGCTCAGGCTCCTTCCCCTTCAGAGAGGTGACATTCCACGTCCCAAGACCCAGCTTCTGTAGCCGAGGATCGGACCGCCAAGGTCTCCGCCTTCGGCCACCACCCAACTCACACTGCACCCGTCCTCCTTGGCCCCTCCCATAGGTGGTGAGCCCATGGTATTGGATAGTTTTCTTTAATACATAAATATCAAATGTTGTTACATTGGCTCACTTGATACCTTTTATCTAGGATTAGGTTTAACTGAAGATCTGATTACATTTTGTATAAAAATATGCAATAATGCACAGTATCAGGTAAGGGTCAAATACGTTTTTAATGGCTGTGCATATAATCATTGATTTCTTTGACCATTCTTGGGTAGTTTAAATAATATATTTGCTTTCACATTTTTAATCCTGTTACCGCTTTGTATACTCTTTGCATACTCTGTAGGCAGCCATGAAGTTCAAATAATATTCAATGTTTCACTGTGGTCTGTGTATTCAATAAGCTTTGCACATATATAACTTGCCTATGAAATATTATTCTTTCATGTACCATTTCAGCTTATTATTATTATGCTACATGTCCTGCTTTTTCTTTGTATTACCGGTATATACTGGCTGTTCTATCTGGCTTTACTTGAAAAAGTGATAAAATGTACATTATATGTGTAAAATAAATAAAAAGCAGACCTAACACTTTTGACCTCTGGATCATTGTGGCAGAAAGACATGTATTTTTTTTTAATATTATTTACCATCTAGTTCTTCTGAGCAACAAAAAACTATTTTCAGAACAGTAGTAATAGTAATTATCTCAATAATTCAGTAATAATATTGAAATGTTATAGAGTGTGTAGAATGCACCACAGTCATAACATACAACTCGAACTTGATAGGTGAGAGACAAATAAGAGTCAAGCGACAGACACACCCTCCCCCTCCCTGAGCAGCATGCTTGGTGGATCTGTTCTCACTCACTCCTGTTCCATCTCAAAAGACTTTTGTTATTCCAGCTCAAGCACATTTTGTCACAGATGGGTCATTTGCTCACTTATTATTTGTCCTAGACAAAAACTGAATGTGACCTTTTTTGTTTGTCATTAAATGTGTATTCAGAACAGGGGGAATAGATTTTTGAAATGGTCAGCTATTACAGAGTTTTTCAACAGCAAATGTAAAAATCACATTCTTTTTTTAACACGTTTAAATATTTAAAAATTCTCAATAATTACTGCATTGTGTCAATATATATGTCTGAAATTGGTGTTGTTTTGTTACATAATCATTTCTAATTGTTTTGAAGCAAAAATCACGTTGATATCACATGTTCTCTATATATTGAGGTTAAGGTGCAAAGGTCCAGGGGAAATTTGAACTTTTTGTGAGGTTGTCCCATTTTTATTTTTTTCTGTAAAATTGTATTAGTCTATTTGCAAAGTTAGACTATACTGGAAATAGCTGCAAAGTTTTGTATAAGCAGGTGTAGTGGAGTGGCTTTTATGTGATGATCTAAAAACAGACAGGCAGACATTACATTTTTTATATATAAAACAATATGAATACAATATCAGATAAGATATAAATGAAGTACCATTCCTCCTGAGCAATTTCATTAAGGCACACTATTAGACCTTTGCTGCTATCTATGAATATTAATTTATTATTATTTCAGCTAATAATGGCAAATTGTTTTTACTGAAGATTTACAGTAAAAGTGTAAGTTTAAAAAGTATTTGTGTGTTAATTTCAAAGCCAAACAGAAGGAAAATGTATAACACAATGAATACCTCTAACGCAACATGAAACATTATTTTCTTTTAATTTATTACATTTTACTCTTTTTTACTATGGTTAATTACTCGCTGTAATGTAAAATAGTTAGTTCTATTATGCATATGTAACACTTTCCATGAAAATAACAATCTGTTTAAATTGTACATCCACTTCCCCATACACGACTGGCAGATCCACAAAGTGGCTAGCACGTAGCGCCCACCCGGGGGTTGGTAAGTGAAGCAAGCAGGGGCAGAGCGCACAGCCCCCAGTATATTTTATAAGAATTCTAAATTGATTTACTCTATATAGTGCTGGAACTCCACTTTCACAAGTGGAACATCAGTGCTGCCTCACAGCTCTAGCATCTTGGGTTCAAATCATCTGGGGCCTCATGTATAAACGGTGCGTACGCACAGAAATGTTGCGTACGAACGTTTCCATGCTCAAATTGCGATGTATAAAACCTAAACTTGGCGTAACGCCATGTACATTTCCACGGTACCTCATACCCTGTCATACGCAAGTTCTGCGCTCGGTTTTGCAGACTGGCGGCACCCAGCGTCAAAGCAGTGCTACTGTTCCTGTGTGGTCACCCTTTCTTTCTTAGATCCACATTCCTGATGCGGCTTTATAAATACACTGAAACTAACTGCATATTGTTTATTAGTGTAATGCATCTGATTGTAATTAACCTGCAGCAATATAATGGTCCAGGGAATAGCCATAGTATTCCAAATCCCATAACTGCTTTAGCGTTGTTACTCTCAATGCATCTTCTTCTTCTTTCAGCTGCTCCTGTTAAGGGTTGCCACAGCAGATCATCTTTTTCCGTATTACTCTCACTGCACCACTTGGAGTATTTATATCACTGTATCTAAGTGGGGAATCACAGCAGCAGCTAATTGGAAAGAGAATTATCGGTATACAGCATGAAGCAGACGCTGCCTGAGCCACGGCAAAACATTTCAGAGACTTTCCTGTACGGACTTCACGTTTTAGAAAAAGTTTCATCCCAAGAACTATAAACGCACTCAATCAGTCCATCAAGTGCTCCTTGTAGAAATGTTTGTACTTATAAGTACAATTACCTCACTGTAAACTTGCACTACAGTTATAATATTGCACAACCTGCGCCACTTTATAAAGTGCGTATTTACATATGATGACGATATCATTTTTAAGATGAAATGCAGCAAAATATGTTGATTATATTATACAGATAAAACTTTAACTTCATTTAAATAATCTGTATTGTTAATAATTAAACATGTGAGGATATGGTGCCGCAGCGCTAGCTAGTTCAGGGATTGTTCCTGCATTGCGTTGTATTCTTGCTGGTGCTGACGCGACACTGGAAGGATAGACGGATAGAATAATTAAACATGTACTACGAAGATATTTCAATGTTCCTTAAAAGTTTTGAAGAATCGGCGTTCTAAGCTTACAAATGGCTTCACATCTATTACAGAGCTGATTGTGTGGTGATTGGGTATTTGGAGAAAGAAAAGTAAGGACAGGAATTGGAGGTTAATACATTTGAAAGAGACAGTACTTCTGTAATAAATTATTTCATCGAAGGTCGCGCATGGCGCAGCAAGTCTCTTGCCTCAAGCCTCTTCCTATCATCATGAAAAAGATATCACGTATACATCTCAGTATTTTAATTATTCAGAGAGCTGTAATATCACGAATGTAATGGATTATGTGTCCTATCGGAGAAAGAGAAAGCCCGTTTAAGAAGCAGGTAGTGATTCACACACATAGAGCACATAGAAGATCAAATACAGAACAAAGCATTTAACGTGCTACTTTAGTTACAATGGGATTTGAGACACTAGTAAATTAAACAATTTTAAGATGAAGTTTATGATGTTCTACTTTAATGGCAAAATAAACTACGTGATTAAAGTGGAAATTTCAAGATTAAAGTTGACATTTCGTGCTTTTTTCCCCACTGTGTGCCTATTTTTTTTGTCTGTACCCTAATAAGCTTTCATATGACATTCAGACTGTCTGCTACGACTTGCCTTTTCACGGCGACTTTGATATGTGACTTCTTTTTTATTTTGGGCACTGTGCGACTTTGTGAACTTGAGCTTTCGAGTTTCTCCGAAACTCTGTCACTCGATCAACTTCCTTTTGTTGATTATACCACTGTTTAAACCAACAAATAGTACGTTTTTCCTTTGCCTCCACTTGGTATTCGCTGAAATTCTTATATTTTCCCCCGTGCTTTTCCCATTGTCTTTTCACAGAAGGCTATTTATATTGATTTGCATATTCAAAGAGGCGTAATTCTGCATCTGGATTTTTCTGTGCATACGCACATTCCCGCTTTTGTGCTTACGCCATGTTATAGTGTGAGTTCTACGCACGGCATTATACATGAGGCCCCTGGTCATTGTCTGTGTGAAAATTGCACATTCTTTCCAAGACATTGAAAAGCCAGGAATGAATCTCTCATCAAGCCTGACTTGAATGACAGGGACTGTGTATCACCTTAAAAATATGTTGCTGGGAAAATGCCCTGGACGCCTAGACATTGAGGTGCTACTGAAAAACAGAGCTCTAGTGTTGTACCTCTTTAGCCAAAAAAGCAGCACCCCTGAACCTGGAAGTAACCCTAGATGCGTGACTAAAGCTGCCTCAGGCAAGAGCAGCAACAAATTGAAATAAAGGTGGTAAAAGAACTGGGTAAATTTTAGTGGTTAGAGGACAAGAGATCAGGGTTGAGAGAGACAGAAGGTACCAGTATAGACTAGCCAAGGAAGAGAGAATGGCAGCAGGCCCCAGGGCATCAAAAATGGTGGCAGTTTTGGGAAGGATCTGTGGCAGTGAGGGATTGAAGAGGACAGTGCAAAATGGCAGAAATGTGTGGGTGATTTTGCACAATAAATATGAAGAGCTGTATGAAAACTAATGATAGGAAAATGGACTTGAATCATTTTTTGACTGTTTTTATTAATTGTATGATACCCTCCTCATTTGCATTAGATTAACTGGCATAAGACAATGAGTAAATGGATAGATGGGGTGATATTCAAATGTTGTTGTCTGAAATCTATGATATTTTCAAATAAGTGAATGTCAATGTAAGTGAATGAGAAAGTTACATATACATAAAAACTCTTAGCACTGAATTCCCTGATATGGGAAGGATTAAACCAGCTTTTGCACAATGTCATAAAGCATGGAATGCTTTCTGCATTTTATCTAAAAGTGAAGGGGAATATAGGTTTGCAAAGAGCCAAGGCCTATTTGAGCAGCATTAGCTTTAATCTACAGCACAAACATAAAAAGGACACACATTTTATTTTCTAAATACTGATAAATTTTGAATGTGTCACACATACATATTAGTTTTCAACTTTTATGTAGTACACTTAGCAATCCCCTCTAGTCACTGATGAATTTCTACCCAAGAAGGTGGTTGATTTGGCACTAAGGCTACAAAGAAAGCTATTATTGTAGGGTGAATGACATTTTGTGCAGACAGAAAAATTGACAAATTAGGCACAATTAGAAAAGTTCTGCCTCCATCTGATTTTTCATTACATAATAGATTTACATACACTTATAATTATGATACTTCCTTGATAATGACATTATCTCCTAATTAGTTAATTTAATAAGGTTAATCATGGTATACTCAAAATCCTCATTATTTTGTAAAGTAAAATTACTGTTAATTAATTCCATCAGCCTTTTGATTAACAGCCTACCATACACCCTCCCCAAAATTAACATCATCTTGTAAATGGAACTGAGACTTAAAGCTAGACAGATAAAAGATTTCTTTCAAATTAATTAGACACTAATTAAATGATTTGAGCAGTATGCATAATTGAGGCACATAAAAAACCTAAATAATTATTTTAGAACCAAAACATACCTTCTCTGTCAGTGAAGTTGTCTTGAAGCCAGATGTATGCATTCAGGCAGTCTTCCTTATCCTTTATTGTAAAGAGATTAGATGGCACTTGACCAGTATATATCTGATTCAGATTAACAGACAGCTCTCTGTTGGTTAACAGTTTGTTAATGTCAACTCCAGTTGGATTACAGACCTAAATTATAAAGAAGCAAAAAGAAATTAATGTTGACGTGCTGATTACTAAATTAAATATTTGATATGTGTGTGCTCTGAGTTAGTATAATCATGTAGCTTCCATTCTTCCAATATATAAACCAATTTGTTTTTTCGACTATAGAGTCACAGGAAGGCTACCACAGAAGCAGCCATCACCAGGCTGGGTTTAGCTGTGAATAAGCACTCCCGCCCCTCACAGAGCACATATATACACTTCATGATAAACATGTATCTTTTTTTCTATTTTAAATGTAATATTTTGCATTGATTCAAGATTTTAGATTAGATTTAAATCCTAGCTTGTCATATTTAAGCAAGAAAAGCAACAGTAACAACCATAGCAAACTCTATCTGATATAAACCTGACCACGTTTGACTCATAGTCTCAAAGTGAGTTTGGCTCAGCACACAGGCTCTAGAGAGCAGCATTATGTTATGATCAAAAGAAATTTGTGAACATCTGTTAAAATGTTGATGTGTATGAGACCAGAAAAGGTTAAAAGCAAGAGCTCTTGAGCTAACCCTGTCAATAACCTGGGGTATATTATCCACATAGAGAAAATGAAGAATTGTCAATACTCCCAAGAGTGAAGTTCCTAGTAAAATATATGTCAACACTAGCATTTTCACATGGCTTGCCCAATCTAAAATGAACAAAAATGCATGTGACATAGTCATTCACCTACACTGGGCATATGTGCATTGGTGGAGACAAGAAGAGGAAGTGTCTTCCCAAGCGAAACATTTATGGGTTGTCATGTTCACCTTGAAAGTGCCAACATGTCACAAGTCTTTCGAAAACCACTTTCTCATATATTAATACTGTAATTGATTACTAAACGCAATCCAGGTTTAGACATCACACAATCCAACTGCTTTAATGCTGCTTTAGAAGGCCAACTGATGGTTCACTTAGCAAGTTAATCATTAAAAATACAAAAGCAAGTGTTCATTAGACTATTTTTAAGAAAGAAAAACAGAAATCCATGCCCAAAACCCCAAAATGTTATTACATTGAAGCATTTCCACAATAAACAAATTCATCTATAGCTGGGATGTTTTCATTATTTATATGTTGAACATTAGTTTCAAAATTCATATATTTTATCATATATTTTTATATGATGTGTGGATTTTGCATGTAACCTGGAATCATAGCAGGTTTCCATGGGATAGCTGGTTAGGTTATGGCCTTGCCTTTATGGGCCTTTTAGGAGGCCTCACATCCATTTTGCCATGTTTAGGACTCCTAATCATAATGGTACTGTGGTCAGCAAATGACTTCTAATGCATTTTGTGTAATTTAAAATAAGCAATTCTACAATGTTTCAGAGTTTTGGAATATCTGCACACATTCCTACACACTTTGTCCTTTGTGTTCTAGAATTTTTTGGATATCATTATATCACTGTGGTTGTTCTTAAGTGTAGTGTCATTTTGTGAGTCTGGTCATTTTCATTGTAATGATTGCTAGGCACTTAAAGCACTGGTTATGCGACTTATGACATCATAGTGGCCATGATATAAATTATGGACATGTATAACAACGTCTGAATTAAAGGATCACACAAGAGACAAGTGGGACTACCTCGCCATCTTAAATTAGTTAAATTTTTTGGATACCAAGCTTAACTACCAACAATTTTCTATGTTAAATATAAAATCAGGAAAATAATGGGTAGAACAGAATGATTTTCTTCCACTTTGCATGAACCTTTGTCAGTAAATCAAAATTATCTAGTATATCAAAAAATATATGAAAGGGTATTTACAACTTTACACGGCTAGCTGTCTGGTTAAAGAGATTAGCTTTTTCTTGATGTTCAATACCATCATTCATATGGTAAAGAATGAAGTAAGTAAAATTGAAGAACAAGCAGAATTACATTGCTGAGACATGAAACAGTTGACAGACAGCTTTGAGACACTAAGGTTTGAAATTTGAAAGTACTCCTATATGAGAAGGACCAAGGAGTCATAGTTAACTCATCACTGTCTACATCAAGACGTAAGAAAGGTGTTAAGATGTTAGGTTGTATATAGCACAATGTGTAGTGTGAAAGTCAAGGGAAATTATATTTAAACTATATACTCACCAACCACTTTATTAGTTACTCCTGTTCAACTGCTTATCAACACAAATATCTAATAAGCCAGTCACATGGCAGCAACTCAATGCATTTATGTATGTAGACATTGTCAAGACAACCTGCTGAAGTTCATTTTAAGCATCTGAATTGGGAAGAAATGTGATTCAAGTGACTTTCAACATGGCATGGTTGTTGGAAGTATTTCAAAAACTGCTGATCTACTAGGATTTTCACACACAACCATCTCTAGGGTTTACAGAGAATGGTCCAAAAAAAGGGAAAATATCCAGTGAGCAGCAGTTCTTTGGGTGACAATGCCTTGTTGATGCCAGAGGTCAAAGGAAAATGGCCAGACTGGTTTGAGCTGATTGAAAGGCAAAAGTAACTCAAATAACCACTCATTACAACCAAGGTATGCAGAAGAGCATCTCTGAATGTACAGCACATCGAACCTTGAAGCAGATGGGTTACAGCAGCAGAAGACCATGCCGGGTGCCAGTTCTGTCAGCTGAGAACAGGCAACTGAGGCTGTGGTTCACACGGGTTCACCAAAATTGGACTATACAAGATTGGAAAAACATTGCCTGGTCTGATGACTCTCAGTTTCTGCTCTGACTTTTGGATGGTAGGGTCAGAATTTGACATCAACAACATGAAAGCATTGATCCATCCTGCCTTGTACCAACAGTTCAGGCTGATAGTGGTGGTGTAGTGGTGTTGGAGATGTTTTCTTGGTACACTTTGGGGTCCTTAGTACCAACTGGGAATCATTTAAATGCCACAACCTATCTGAGTATTGTTGTTGACCATGTCTGTATCTTTATAACCACACTGGGCACATCTTGTGGTGGCTACTTCCAGCAGGATAGCACAACATGTCACAATGCTCAAATCAAATCAAACTGGTTTGTTGAACATGACAATGAGTTCACTGTGCTTAAATGGTCTCTTCAGTCATCAGATCTCAATCCAGAAAGCACCTTTGGGATGTGGTGGAACAGGTGATTCACATAATGGATGTGCAGCTGACAAATCTGCAGCAACTGCATGATGCTATCATGTCAAAAGGGACCAAAATATCTGAGGAATGTTCCCAGCACCGTGTTCAATCTATGCTAGAAAGAATTATTGCAGTTCTGAAGGCAAAACAGGGTCCGACCACATACTAGCAAGATTTACCTAATAAAGTGGCCGGTGAGTGTATAACTCAATAGTGAGGCCTCATTGGAAATACTGTTTACAGCTTTGGTCTCCATATTATAAAAAAGACATGGCAGAACTAAAGAAAGTCCAAGAGGAGTCATCAGACTGATTCCAGGACTACAAAGTATACTATTAAGAATGACTGAAAGAGATGTTTCAGTTTAAAGGAATACTCCACTCAAAACAACTATCAGTTTTATCTGTTACTTACCTGTGTTTTTTGAAATGAGAGGCAATGTGATTAAAGTGCTTAAAACTAACAAGTGAATTAGTACAATGTATCCTTGATGTTACTTTAAAATAAAGAACATTAAAGACACATTTCAAAACTTTTGCACAAATGCTGGAAAGTTTTTCACACAGAGAACCACAGACACACAGAATAAATTACAGAGAACTGTGACCATAGTAGGACTTTATGGACATTTACATTTTGACTTCTGTCTAGGTGAACATGATTGGTGAGCTAGTTGGGCTAAGTGGCCCATTTTCATCAAAAATGTTTGGTATATGCAAAATAGACTCCACTTTTGTTTAGCACAACACTTGAATCCAAGTATGTTTTAATGTGTTTATGTGAGGAATGGTTTATTGTGCACTGAATAGGGTGCAAAGTTTGTTTGCACATACAGTTATTTGTATTTTTATTAATTGATTTACTCCAATTGCTGTAATTGTAGCGCTAGGTGCATAGCTACAATCAACCTTGGACAGTGTCAGGTCAGGTCAGGTCAGGTCAGGTTGAGGAGCATGCACTGGTATGGCATGTTGCTGCACCCACCACACGACAAAACAACTCAATATCCCGGTTGGCAATCCCCCATGAAGACACGCAGTCCAGACATCACGACTCCCCATGCTCTCCCAATCCATCTACTGACTTCATAGGAAGAAACATTAGAGACATGAATGTTGATGCAGAAGTAAGCAAACCTCTCGATGAGGGAGGTCGACATTCCCTCCACAGACTACACAGCACTCACAGCACCAGTGAACAGGCTGGCCATGACATCCAGAAACTTCGGGGGTATCCTGTGAATGTCCATTCCAGAAGACTCCTGAGGGATGAAGAGTCAGATAACCTTCTTTTGGCTGTATGGGATTTGGAGATTGTTTTCTAACCTGTACAGTCTCTTTTACAGGCAATCAGCCTGCTGAGGCAGGTGGTGGAAAGGCTGGAGAAGACAGCCAGAGCCACCTGGGAATCATACAGGAGTGTCTCAGGAAGCTTGGCGCGGGACTCTCGGCTCACATAGATGCAGCGGTACAAGAGAGTGCTTCCTGTACTGTAAGTAAAAATAGAACCCACAGTGAATTGAGCCAGGATGCTTCTAAACGGATTTAAGTAGCAGGGGGTCCGACAGTAGACGTAGGGGTTGTAACCAATCATGCGGTAGAGGCAGAAATAGCTAAGGCACATTTACTGTAATGGGCCGGGTTGTCTGCGCCAGCACCCACACCGCCCTACCTCCCATAAGTCAAGAGGGGTGCAGATAGACCCAGACTTTAACTGTACCCACAATATAAGGAAGACCTCGAAAGGAAAGAACAGGTCTATGAACACTGCAACACGTGAGCCCATGTACTCACGTACGATGGAGGACTGCTCTCCTCAGCTGGGCAAAAGGCAGGGCACTCAACCTCAGCTGGGCATAAGGCAGGGCAGCCATCCCTGCAATGTTTCCATGTTCAGAGGGCAAGGACGCGTGGTGGGGAGCAGCGTTGTTATGAGTGCCACCAAGTTGGCCATGGGAGTAGGCGTGTCCCAAAAAGGTCTTAGTAGACGCCTGGAGAGGATGTGGGCGCCACGCTTCCCCGTCCCCCTTCTATTTCTATTTCTATTTTTCAGGACGGAACTGTGGACCGGATGAAGTCGACACCCTATCTGGCAGAACAGCCCTTGTGGGACAGGACAGCTGGAGGAGGGGCAGTATGGCAGATGGCTGGGGCCCTTAGCCGGCCAGGACGCCCTGACCATGGAAAGACTGGGGGAGAGAATATTTTCAGGACCATTTCTCCCCTGGACCAACAGAGGTTGCAGCTCCCCTGGCTTCCAGCGGGGCCATGAGTTATGAGCATGGCAGCTCAACCCTGTTGTGGTCACCGCCAGGGGGTGCCTGGACATTTGCATGGCCCTATTTGACAGTACCCGGAAGTGCTGCTGGTAGATGCTCATTGGAGCCAGTCACCACCACTCAATGGCAAGAGTCGGGAGGAGGAAGGATAACGCCTGTGTGGAGCACTGGCTGAGACAAGGGACTACGTTGGTGCATTATGTACTGTGTTGTGCTGTGGAGAGCAGACTGACTGTAAATAAAACTGTGTGTTGTGTGCTAAACCTGTGTCCTGCCTGTCTGTGTCGGGGTTAGGGCGGCTGCACACGCCCGGGCATCACTATATATACATATACATATATACATTATATAAAAAAATTTTGGGTCGAGATGTGATCATCTCGGAGAGACATTCTGAAAGTCCCGCGAGACTTCTTGCACATCACGACCTACTTACAAACAATTTCTCGGAGACACTTTAACGTCCCACGAGACAAGGAAGTGAGACAAAAGGACTCACAGCTGCTGTACAGGTTTTTAAATGATTGACGCACAGCGCAACATGCAGATCACACAGCTCTGTAGCAGCTAGCAATAAGCCAGAAGCTGACCCGTCTTTAGCGTTCAGCCCCCCACGCCCCCACCTCCTTCACAACGCAAGCAGCAGAGACGCGTAGTTGTTGGCGTGAAGCGCACCCCCGGGGGTGGGAGGGGGTTGTGGGGTGGGCGAGTGAAGCGAGTAGGGGGCACAGCCCCCTAGTGTGTATATATATATATTCACATTAGGGGCTTTGCCTCTGGCGCTGACGTCCGAGGTTCGATTCCCGAGAGGGAGTGCAGTAGAGTGTGTACGCCTGATGAGCCCAGAATTAGGGCGAAACACGTGTCGTGTACTCTTTGCATTATTTGACAGTAAACTATTTCAACCATTCTATGATCTGCTTCTCACAACTGAGGGCACCGTGTCGGATGTTAGCAGACTTGCTGGCCAACCACAAGCGTAACCTGGTAGGTAACCACCCATACAATCAGATTGTGACACAGACTACGAATGCCGTGAATGTAATTACCCCGATCTACATGCTGTCAAATAAATGAACCACACGCCGTGGCGCAATGTTAGGGGCTTCGCCTCTGGCGCTGACGTCGCGGGGAGTTAATGAGGTGATGGGAGTGAGTTGCACCTGCACGTGTGGGTGCGGTCGTTCTTGTTTGCCTCATTGGCTTCCTGTGGTGTGTAATTAAGGCGCTGCACCCACGGAGGCACCCGTAGGGGTGTGTGTATATATAGACGGAGGTATACAAGAGGAGGGGGAAATATAAATCGGAGAGAGAAATCGTGGAGGAGGAAAAGTAAGGAGAAAGGTTGATGGAGAGAGAAAAATGGATGTGGTGAAAGGTCGGAAAACAGCAGTCAGGTGGTGACGATTCAGACACCTGGAAGATGGAGACGCCATGAGCTGGGGCCCTGCGAAGGAGCGTTATGCTGATGCGCTCTAGGGGCTGGTTCGCCCCACTGAATGTATGAGTGAGTGGGGTGAGCAGGAGAGGTGCCCTCCCGAAGGATCTGAGGAGTGACTGCGGGTGCGCAAAGGATCGAGGGAGGAGAGTTGACCTTGGCGGTCTGGCAGTGACATCCTGATAGGGGGCCAAGACGAAGGTTAACTGAAGGAGCTCGTGGTTGTTGGTTCTCCATGGAGCAGAAGGTGCAATGGGAGGAGGGCTGGAGAGTAAGGAGAGACTGCATTTTAATTACTGCATATATTAACCTTGTGTTTTATGGATTTATTTATTGTTGGTTTTTATCCTCACTGGACCTTTATTTATGGAACTTTGGACACTACACTTTTGCACTTTGATATGATTTTAATAAAAGCACGTGTTCACTTTTGGAAATATCCCCTGGCTTCATGTGAGATTTGTCCCCATTTGTCAGCTCAATTCGGTGACATTACTGACGGTGTTGGGTTCAGGGCTCCCATAAGGTCATTGGGAGCCAGAAGAGAACACGCATCGTCACATATATATCTATCTATTATAAAAAAAATCTTTGGGAGGGAGGCTAGAGAGACGAGACATGATCTTCTCGGAAGACAATTTGAAGTCCCACGAGAGACACTTTAACTTGCTCCCAGCTCTTAAAACAATAACAAGCAACAAGCAAAACACGCAGCTCGCCAGCAGCAGAAAGCCAGCAGCGTTCAGCCACCCTAAGATGATCCGAAGGCATCTTCTTACCGTGTGTTCAGCCGCCCCCCCCTTCGCAATGCGAACAGCGTTATACGTCCTGCGAGAAAGAGATGTAACTACTCCCAGGGCCGGAAATAAAGGACAAGAATTGTTTTAACAAAACTTTTAAAGTAAAAGTGAAAACAATTCCCATGAAAATAACAATCTCTATAAATTGTATATCTGGTAAACCAAACCCGGGGGTGGGGTTATATATACACACACACATACACACACATATTCATATTACATTACACCAGTCTGATTGTTGACTATTTCCTGTATTTTCATTTCTATTTCATTTTTGTATATGTTCTAGGAGAACATGCAAACTCCCACCAGATAATACTGCACTGTTCTACTCTGTGGGTATAATTATAATTATAAAAACATTAAGAAGATACACAATTACAGTAATGACAGTTAACATTGTACATTGATACCTTAATTATATATACTGTACTGTTCTCAAGATGTATTTTATTTTAAAGCTGTGCAGTTCTACATTAAAGCCTGCAAAGGTGAAAGCATATAAGCCAGGAACCAACCAAGTAGCTGATTCATGTTTCTGAGAAATGTTTTTAAAAATGAATAGCAAGCATAGAATGCATTAGAGAAGTGTTCTTAAAAATGGAATGAAGGATACATTTAAAAATAAAACAAAATATAAATAAAACAATATGTAAATAAAACAGCAAAACAAATGTACTATAAATGTGCATTAATATATCGTTAGACAAATGCATGTATATCCATTTTACAACTCTACAGAAATTCAGTAAAAATATTCAAATAAATCCAGACTGGAATTCCCACTATCAGTTGGTCAATGAAATTAGTCAGGCAGCATAGGATGGTGGTCTGTAGGATGACGTTGGAGATCAAGAAGAAGAGGAGGAAGAGAGGGAGGGCACAGCAAAGGATCAAATGGTGGAAGTTGAAAAAGGAAGACTGCAAGGTTGAGTTTAGGGAGGAGGTAAGACAGGCACTGGGTGGCAGTGAAGAGCTGCCAGAGAGCTGGGCAACTGCAGCAGAAGTAGTAAGAGTGACAGCAAGAAGGGTGCTTGGCATGACATCTGGTCAGAGTAAGAAGCAAAAGGAAACCTGGTGGTGGAATGGAGGAGTACAGGAGAGTATACAGAGGAAGAGGATGGCGAAGAAGAAGTGGGATAGTCAGGGAGATGCAGAAAGTAGACAAGAGTACAAGGAGATAAGGCACAAGGTGAAGAGAGAGGTGGTGAAGGCTAAAGAAAAGGAGTATGAAGAGTTGTATGAGAGGCTGGACACTAAGGAGGGAGAAAAAGACCTGTAACCGATTGGCTGGACAGAGGGACTAAGCTGGGAAAGATGTGCAGCAGGTTAGGGTGATAAAGGATAAAGATGGAAATGTACTTACAAGTGAGGAGGGTGTGTTGAGTAGATGGAAAGAGTACTTTGAATGAAGAGAATGAGAAAGACAGAGAAGGTTGGATGATGTGGAGATAGTGAATCAGGAAGTGCAATGGATTGCCAAAGAGAAAGTAAGGACAACTATGAAAAGGATGAAGAATGGAAAAGCCATTGGTCCAGATATACCTATGGAAGCATGGAGGTGTTTAGGAGAGATGGCAGTGGAGTTTTTAACCAGATTGTTTAATGGAATCTTGGAAAGTGAGATGATGCCCGAGGACTGGAGAAGAAGTGTACTGGTAATGATTTTTAAGAATAAGGGGGATGTGCAGAGCTGTAGAAAATATACAGGGATAAAATTGATGAGCCACAGCAAGAAGTTATGGGAACGAGTAGTGGAAGCTAGGTTAAGAAGGGAGGTGATGATTAGTGAGCAGCAGTATAGTTTCATGTCAGGAAAGAGTACCAGAGATGCAATGTTTGCTCTGAGGGTGTTGATGGAGAAGTATAGAGAAGTATAGAGAAGCCCAGAAGGAATTGCATTGTGTCTTTGTGGACCTGGAGAAAACATATGACAAGGTGCCTCGAGAGGAGTTGTGGTATTGTATGAGGAAGTCAGGAGTGGCAGAGAAGTATGTAAGAGTGGTACAGGATATGTACGAGGGAAGTGTGACAGTGGTGAAAACTGCAGTAGGAGTGACAGATGCATTCAACGTGGAGGTGGAATTACATCAGGGATCGGCTCTGAGCCCTTTCATATTTGCAATTGTGATGGACAGGAGTCCCCGTAGACTATGATGTTTGCTGATGACATTGTGATCTGTAGCAAGAGTCGGGAGCAGGTTGAGGAGACCCTGGGGAGGTGGAGATATGCGCTAGAGAGGACAGGAATGAAGGTCAGTAGGAACAAGACAGAATACATGTGTGTAAATGAGAGGGAGGGCAGAGAAATGGTGAGGATGCAGGGAGTAGAGTTAGTGAAGGTGGATGAGTTTATTTATTTATTTTTTTTTATTTTATTAATTTTATTGTAATCATTCCATACAAATAGATCAATTTATAACCAAACAAATTAAAGACAAATCAAACCCCACCCCTGAGAAGGAGAGCTTAGCTAAAGGAGAATTGCTTAGGGCTTTTTAATAAGACAATAATAAGCAAAGGAAAGGGAGAAACAAATATATATGTAAATTAGAGATGAAGAAGGGAATTAAATGCGGTAATAGTTATTTCTCTTATTCTAAAATAATATTGATCAGATCCTGCCAGGTTTTGAAAAAATTTTGCACAGATCCTCTAACTGAGAATTTGATTTTTTTCCAATTTCAAATAATATAAAACATCGGTTTCCCACTGACTTATCAGAGGAGAGTTAGGATTCTTCCAATTTAACAGAATAAGTCTGCGTGCCAAAATTGTAGTGAATGCAATCACCGTTTGCTTGTCCTTTTCCACTTCAAGTCTGTCTGGAAGAACACCGAACACAGCTGTTAGTGGGTTAGGAGGGATTGTGACCCCAAGGCTGTCTGAAAGGCACTTAAAAATTTTTGTCCAAAATGATGTTAATTTGGTTAATTTGGTGCAGACCCAGAACATGTGACCCAGTGAGGCAGGAGCTTGGTTGCAGCGTTCGCAGGTTGGATCTTGCCCTGGAAACATTTTGGACAGTTTTAAGCGAGACAGATGGGCTCGATATATAATTTTTAGTTGAATAATTCTATGCTTTGCGCATATGCTCTAGAGAGGACAGGAATGAAGGTCAGTAGGAACAAGACAGAATACATGTGTGTAAATGAGAGGGAGGGCAGAGAAATGGTGAGGATGCAGGGAGTAGAGTTAGTGAAGGTGGATGAGTTTAAATACTTGGGATCAACAATTCAGAGTAACGGGGATTGTGGAAGAGAGGTGATAAAAAGAGTGCAGGCAGGATGGAATGGCTGGAGAAGAGTGTCAGGAGTAATTTGTGACAGATGGGTATCAGCAAGAGTGAAAGGGAAGGTCTACAGGACAGTAGTGAGACCAACTATGTTATATGGGTTGGAGAATGTGGCACTAACTAGAAAGAAGGAGACATAGCTGGAGGTGGTAGAGTTACATAGTTTGCATTGGGTGTGATGAGGATGGACAGGATTAGAAATGAGTACATTCGAGGGTCAGCTCAAGTTGGACGGTTGGGAGACAAAGTCAGAGAGGCGAGATTGCGTTGGTTTGGACATGTGTAGAGGAGAGATGCTGAGTATATTGGGAAAAGGATGTTAACGATAGAGCTGCCAGGCAAGAGGAAAAGAGGAAGGCCTAAGAGGAAGTTTATGGATGTGCTGAGAGAGGACATGCAGGTGGTAGGTGTAACAGAAAAATTCAGTGGTAGTCCCCTTTTAAGCATTCTGTTTTATTCTAGTAACACAAATATTGTTTCCAGGGTTGGTGTCTTATAATTGCAGAATTTTATTGCTCAGGGCTACAGCCTAGTCCTCTAGCTTTTTAGTCTGTTTATCATAGTTACCTACACTGAGTTCTAACAGTTCATATTTAATTTTTTTACCAGTTGTGCTGGTTAGCACCAAGTTGCTGAACAGAGACCCACGTGGCTGCAAGCTGTTCTGCTATGAAATGGTTAATGCTGTTAAATATCACATCTATATTTGATACACTAACATATCCCTGTTACGGTTTATTGACCACTTTACTAGCATGGTTAAGAACAATGTCTTCAAAACACACCTACTGACCACGCACAGCGAAGAGAGTTCATTGAATGGATTTTAGAACAACAACAAGTGAATGCCGATTTTTGAACAAAATTATCTTCAGCGATGAGGCTCATTTTCATCTTGATGGCTTCGTTAATCGTAAAAATTGTTGCATTTGGGGTTCAGAAAATCCACAAGTGATTGATGAGAAACAAATGCATCCATGTGTCACTGTTTAGTGCAGATTCTGGGCTGGAGACATCATCGGACCATTCTTCTTCGAAAATGCGGCTGGTCAGGCAATAACAGTTAATGGTGCTCGCTATCGCGACATGATAATCCAGCTTTTTGTGCCTAAATTGCAAGATATGGATGTGGACGACATGTGGTTTCAACAACACAGTGCCACATGCCATACAGCCCTAGAAACAATTCAATTACTGCATGAGTCATTTCCTGGTCGTGTAATTTCCCATTTTGGTGATCAGAATTGGCCGCCCAGATCATGCGAATTAACGCCGTTGGACTTTTTTCTTTGGGGTTTTTTGAAGTCTAAGGTTTATGCCATCAAGCCCACGACCACCCATGCCTTGAAGGAGGAAATTGAGCGCTGTATCAACGAAATTCAGACACATTTATGCAAAACGGTCATGGAAAATTTCGCCAAAAGAGTTCATATGAGCCAGCAAAGCCGTGGAGGACATTTACCCGATATGCTATTCCATTCATAACCCTATATTGTATACTTTATGAATCAATTAAAAATTTACAATTGTTTTGGGCATGTACCAAATTAACATCATTCTGGACAAAAAATTTTAAATGCCTTTCAGACAGCCTTGGTATCATAATCCCTCCTAATCCATTAACAGCTGTGTTTGGTGTACTCCCAGATGGGTTTAAAGTAGAGAAGGACAAACAAACTGTAATTGCCTTTACTTCACTATTAGCATGAAGACTTATCTTGCTCAACTGGAAGAATCCTAACCCACCTCTTTTAAGTCAGTGGGTAACTGATGTTATATACTATTTGAAATTGGGAAAAAAAAACTGTTCGAAACTTTTTTAAAACCTAGCAGGACCTAATCAATAATATTTTAGAATAAGCATTTATATTAAAGACTCCTTTCTCACTTTACTACTCTTAATAGTTTTAATTTGGCTGTTGGCTATCCTCTCTTTCTCATGGGTGGGGGTTGATTTGAATTTAGGTTTGTTAAGTTTGACTTTAAGAAAAGAAGTCTTTTTCCTTCTCTGTCCTACTCCTCTTCTTCCAAGCAAATGTTGTCCTCTGCCTCCCAAGTCCAACTCCCTAAGGTGTGATGGACTGATTCCTTTTATCTAGGACCTGTGAGTACTTCTGGTGTTAGGGCATGGGCAGCAGTAACCACTTCTGGGTCATGCGGAAGTCTTACAAAGTAAGATTCACAAATCTTTGCAGCACCCCCCTGGCAGCACAGGAGACCCAAACATTCATATATTTTATTTTAATTTTTTTAAATAAAAATAAAGAAATAAAGAAATTATATATACTTGTAGAAATACCAAATTACAGAATATGTTGGGGTCAAATGAGAGAAAAGCAAAAACATTTGTATTTGGCTAATATTGACTAAAAAAACTTGATAATGATACAGTCAAGAGAAATAAATTATTTTATCCTACATACACTATGGGTAAGCATGAAAGTAACCACTAGGTTAATATTAGTTGAAGAGGAATAAACATTTTTTTCCACATGTCACATTTCATTGTTAGCTTATTTAGCAGATATTATGTGATTTTACTTGAGCATGACCACATCCTTATACACTTCTAAGGACATTTAGTAATTATTATGAGGATCCTTTAATTTCCTGAATACTCATTTGACTGGTAATTTGCCAATTTAGCCAAATTTTCCTTTTTTGTTTGTTATTTATGTTTTTGCATGATTAGCAATGTGATCTTTTTCCTCTATCCTATCTTCAGTTGACTTGCTGTCTTTAAGCCCTTCAGCAGTTCTGCTTGTTTCATTGAATTAACCGATATACAAAATTGTCAGCTTTCATTTCCTCAAACTCAGTGGAGTCTTCGAAGTTTAACAATGGCTTTAAAGTATATTTATTCAAAGAATGTTAAAGGTCAAACCATTTTGTGTCATTAGAGAAAACATTTAGCACAATATTAATGCACTGTTCCTAAATAAAGTTAAATATCTGCGGTGGGTTGGCACCCTGCCCGGGATTGGCTCCTGCCTTGTGCCCTGTGTTGGCTGGGATTGGCTCCAGCAGACCCCCGTGACCCTGTGTTCGGATTCAGCGGGTTGGAAAATGGATGGATGGATGGATATATTAGGTATATAAGCTAGTTTCCATCCCCCATTTTCTAATACCTGTGATATCTAGCAAGGAGGTGGGCAAGGCAAGCATCACCCCTTTACTGTACCACTTCATCTTAGGGTATGCTCGTGCCCTACATATGCACATTGGGCCAAGTTAAAATGACCAATTAAACCAGCATAATGATCTTTTGTGATGAAGGAAAAAACTGTGTGGACACTAGGACATTGGGTAAATACATCATAAGTGAAAATGAATGTATTGTCATAGCCAAGTAGTAAACAACAGGTGTTTTTTTCAAATACTACAATGCTTTATATAAATGATACAAAACACTACACACTATTGTATTATTGTTTAAACCATGCCTAGATATACAAAATTAGAATAAATAATGTCTTTTTATAATTTTTAAGACTTGTAGAGTCAGGGGTCTTTATGATAGTATTACTTTATAACTTACTTGGTACTGTTCTCCAGTGCAAAGTATGAGGTGATCATAGGGAACCTTCCTGCCTTCGGACAGCACCACATGTTTGGCAGCCCTATCTATCCGCTTCATCTTTCCTATCACCACGTTAACCCAGGACTGCGGTGACAGCAAGGCATAGTCCTTATCATTGTAGCAGTGGCTGTAGGCAAAGAATAAACAGCTATAAGTGACAGTTTAACAATTGAATACAGGGGCTAATTAGACATCTGGGGAGTCGCTGGTGGTCCT
Organism: Erpetoichthys calabaricus; assembly: GCF_900747795.2. Classification (NCBI taxonomy): domain Eukaryota; kingdom Metazoa; phylum Chordata; class Cladistia; order Polypteriformes; family Polypteridae; genus Erpetoichthys; species Erpetoichthys calabaricus. Next base: position 168,830,743 of record NC_041396.2, on the reverse strand, counting down.
GTGGTGTTTCAATTGTGCCGTCATGCTGTGAGCTCACTCAAGTATACTATAGGAGATTATCCACAGTAGATAACCCAGGAAAGAATCAGTGACCCACAGCTATAAGGCCCCCTTTATATATTAGATAGTATGGCTGGCAGAAAGTTAAAGGGAAAAAATAATTTCCAAAAAAAAAAAAAATATCTATAAAATAAGATATCAACTAAATGCTTTAATTAGCTTGTAAATGCTGTTTCCTATTTTAATGACTTTCTGAAGGAAAGAAAGGCTTAAAAAGATTTAAACCTTTCTGTAACACCAGAATGTTTATCATATAATAAAGGTCAACTGTCTTTCTTAACATCTACAAAAAGGCAGATAAAATTCTTTTGAAGCTTAGGAATTGCTTTGTATGAAACCTTCCTTCCTTCATCACTAGAGATGTGGCAATAAATAATTTGCCATCATTAGATCAACAAGCTGAAGTAGTAGCTGTTTTTCTTTAAGCAACTCTGAACTATAAAAAATTTCCACTACTAAATCCTCTTAACCCTGTTGTTGCTTTGTAACATAGGGAAAAATTGGCATGAAGTACAAGAAGAATTGTTAGGAAAAATGTTTATTTAGACCTTATGTATCCAAAGAAAGACAATTTGCAGGAGAATAGAGACAGCTGGTCCTTTGTTTAGTGCTTAAAGATTCTCTTCCATTTTAAAGAGCATTTTGAAAGACATCCATATCCTGATCTGTACATTTTAGTGGTTGCCAATGTCATAAATTACCATGGGTTAAATATCTTACTATCAGCACCTGCAAGAATGCATAGGCAAAACCTTTGGAAGCTGGGGCACTGCTTAGAACATCTTCGTTTTCTTTATAATACATGCCATTGAAGAAAATGTCAATTTAATTTGAAACCAATTGCCATTACTTATTTCAAAGACCATAAAACCATAGAAAAAAATCACAAAGACAAAAATATGTAGGGTTTAAAACAACAGTTTCCAAAAGGCATGCATTTAATATACAAATCCATCTTTTACTTTCACATTTAAAAAGAATCAATTCATTACCTCTAAATGCTCATAGAAAGGCAGTAGTGGAAAAGGTGATTAAAAATCTACTTTAGCTTTCCTTTAATACAACAATGCTGATTACAACAATTTATTTACTGAAAATGTACACGTAACTGACATAATGTAGTCATATTAGTTTTCAAATAACAGAAATGTTATTCTACATAGGTTCAAAGGTCTGGAGCCAAAGTAGATTTAATTGAACCTGTCTGGGGCCTATGGTTATAGTATCTAGATATGTAAGCTCTAGAAGTGAACTACTTAAAGTGGCTAGAATCATACACCCCCTCTTGGACTAGAGAGTGGCCACGGGCATGCAGACATAGTTTGAATGAATATACTCTGGGATGAAAGTGCCTAAAGAGTTGCAGAGTGGTACAGAAGGCACACACCATACCTAGATACCCATAGCGTGATGCACTGGCTATTAGTCCTGCAAGCTTGCTTAAAACTGACACCTCTGAACTATAAAAAATTTCCAAACTAAATCCTTTTAACCATGTTGTTGGTTTGTGACATAGGGAATAAAACTGAAAACAAATTGTTAAGAAAAATATTTTTTTATACTTTATGTATCCAAAGAAAGACAATTTGCAGGAGAATAGATACAACTGGTCATTTCTTTAGTGCTTAAAGATTCTTTTCCATTTTAAGAGCATTTTTAAAGACATCCCTACCCAGGTCCTGTTATCCACATGTCAGTTATCCAATCATATGCTTAAAAAAGCAAAACACTATTTCTTGCTAATAGATACTGTACATCAGTAAAAATCAGCACACATAATTTTTGTATTAGAGATCTGCATTTCCCCCTTATTCATTGGTCCAAAGTCTTGTCTTCAATTCAAAAGCCTAATTGCATGTGACTCCTGTTTACTGTATAATATGTGCCGAGTTTTCCTAAAGTACCTATTTAACTGAATGCTTGTGTTTTCCACATTTTGAGCATATGAATAGGTAAATGACAAGTGGATTATAATAGACAGATGTCTAGATCCTGTAGGCAAGCTAAATGTAAATGGAAAAAAAGACAAGCTGCATGTATCCTGGGGCATTTTTAGAGACTGTTTATCTGAATATCAGAATGCAGTTAAGTCTGCAAAAACTAAATACCAGTCTAAATGTGTCTCTAACAACTGTCACAGGCTACAGATTTTATTTAATATTACAAACTCTGTTATCAATCCCTGTGATACAGTTTGCCCTGTAACATTGCCTGCCGTTAGTGAAAAATTTTTACAATTCTTTGTAAATAAGATTAGCGTTATTAGGTCATCGGTCATACTGCCTGCTCAGGTTCCATCTCTTCCCAGAGTTTGTTCTGCTGTCTTTGACCACTTTGAGCCTGTATCACAGCCTCTGTTATCTGTTTTGATGCAATGCCTGAATTCTACTATTTGCCCCCTGGACAATGTCAATTACTTAATGAGGTTTTTGATTATGTCTGGCCAAGTATTGTTACCTTAATAAATGTCAGCTTTATTTCTGGCTGCCATGAAATGTTAGGTGGTGCAGCCACTTAATAAAAAATAAAATCTGGACCCCTCTAATCTGTCAAATTTCAGGCAATTTCTAAACTATCCTTTTAATCTACAGTCTTGGAAAAAGTTGTCATTACTTAATTACAAACATTTCAGGGCAAAAATAGTATTCTGGAAAAATTCCAATCCGGATTCAGATCCTGTTACAGTACTGAAACAGCCTTTTTAAAGGTTTACAGTGACCTCCTCCTAACTACCGATGCTGGAGATTCTGCTATTCTTGTACTGCTAGATTTTGCCTCAGCTTTTGATACTGTGATACCATGCAAAATATTTTTGATACCAGGCATGATTTTTGACAGCTCATTCAAACTTGACAAAGAGATAAAGTCTGTGTTTAAATGCAGCTTTTTGTAGCTGAGACTTTTAGCTCAGGTAAAGGCATTTCTTTCTTTTAGTGATCTTTAGTACTAGGGTGTTGTACCGTGTTAGCCATTATGAATGTAGAGAAAAGCCAAGCAAAATGACACCTTTTATTGGCTAACTAGAAAGATTACAATATGCAAGCTTTCGAGGCAACTCAGGCCCCTTCTTCAGGCAAGATGATTACATCTTGCCTGAAGAAGGGGCCTGAGTTGCCTCGAAAGCTTGCATATTGTAATCTTTCTAGTTAGCCAATAAAAGGTGTCATTTTGCTTGGCTTTTCTTTTAGTGATCTTGAAAAGGTTATTCATGCTTTTATAACATCTTGTTTGGACTATGGCAATTCTTTGTATGTAGGTGTTGACCTAGCCTTGTTAAAATGCCTACAGCTAGTCCAGAATGCTGCTCTCGTGTGACCATATTTCAGCAATACTGACCCTCAGTCCATTGGCTTCCAGTCCACTTCAGAATTGATTTTATTATTTGTTTTTAAATGTTTGAATGGAACAGCCCTTCTTACCCCTTGGAACTTCTTCACTTGTATTTGCCAACAAGAGCACTATATTCTGCTAGCCAGATGCTCCTAGTTGTGCTGAGGTTGAGGCTGAGAAAAAGGGGGGATCTGGTTTTTGCAGTAGATGCTCCTCTTCTCTGGAATGGCTTGCCTTATTATATCAGGTCTGTCCCAACATTGGCCATTTTTAAATCAACATTAAAGACTTAACTCTTCCCACTGGCATTTGACCCTGCAAGAGTTTGACATTATGTTTGTATATGTTAAACGTACATGATTTTAAATATATATGAATGGCTGTGGGTATTTCGAGGTTATCTTTTATGGAATGGTTGGTTATGTTTACAGTTTTGTGATGTGTATACTGTATATATTTTTAATTGCTTCTTGTATCCTTTGTTGTACAGCACTTTGGTTCAGTTTTGGCTGTTGTAAATGTGCTTTATAAATAAAATTTGACTTGACTTGGTCAACAAAGATTTTTTCACAAAACAATTTACAGATGTGTTAAAAGTACTTTTTTCATACTGATTTCAGAAATATACCAATCGTTTTCCTACCACCTGTAGTTTTTATGTTATGTCTTTTTTTAGGATGAATATTTAGTATATAAACACTTACTAAGGTGTTAAATTCAGGATTAAACTATTTTTATTGCTGTTTGTCAATATTTCTAAATTACAGTAAGCCTTGACTTATGAAGAAGAAAGAAATTTCCTATATTAGTGATGCCAACATCAAAGAAGGAATTTTTATAACACCTCAAATTACTGAATTGATTCAAGATTAGAATATTGATGAGCAGTTGAACCACATTGAAAATGTTTTATGACAGTTCTTTGAGTTTTTGCAGGAATTATTTGGGGAATCATAAGGAATGAACTTTTGAAGTCAAACAAAGCCATGGGATATAACATGTCTTTAAAAATTTATTTCTTGGATTGTCATCTGGACTATTTCTTTGGAAATGTTGGAGAGGTCAGTGACAGCATGGTGAATGGTTTCATCAGAAATTTAAATGGAAAAACAAGACCAAGGCAAGTGAAGTCCCCATGTGCTTGGCTGACTATGCTTAGGCACATAGGAGGAATATTCCTTAGGCCAAATACAGCAGAAACTGATACACTTCTACCTTTCAGGTGAGATGCTCCCTGATTTTATATATAGTGTAAATATATGTTTATTGCAAATTTAAATTGTGTGTCACTTACAATTCTTGTGTAATAGAGAAAATCTGATTAGATATTTGAATTTACCATGCAAATTACTATAAGATTTCACCTACTGTATAATAATAATAATAATAATAATAATAATAATAATAATTCTTTGCATTTATATAGCGCTTTTCTCACTACTCAAAGCGCTCAGCAATTGCAGGTTAAGGACCTTGCTGAAGGGCCCAACAGAGCAGAGTCCCTATTGGCATTTATGGGATTCGAACCGGCAACCTTCCAATTGCCAGTGCAGATCCCTAGCCTCAGAGCCACCACACCATTCATGTCACAAAAAAGGAAAATTTTGTTACTCAGTGTTATGTGACATGAGTAGCATTTCTTTTTTCCATAGAGATTTTTCATATCTTTTTATCAATGTACAGTGTTGTTCCCCATTGGCTTGCTTTATATAATCTCCATTCTGTGTTGCAACATGACATTAAAATTTTTACTCAGTCATTACTACAAACTAGATGGGGTAATTAACATATAAAAATGTTTGTGTGGAGTATTCCTTTAAACATTTCAGATGTTGAACTCTTGGTGCAAAACCACCTGATAAGTTACATGTGTAATGTAGAACTTCCAATGTCTGGCTAATGCAAGTAGCACCTGTACTGTTTTGAATGCCAATTATCCAGGAAATTGGCTTGGCTTGTTTTTCAAAATAGAGCACTTTTTTGCTTATCCTTTCCTGCAACCTCACTAAACAACTTCTGAGCACAACCAATCACTTAATACCATAGACAGAGTTGTTATACAATTACATGTAAATACACATGGCCATAGCTTACAACCATAGCACTGCCATATAGCAAACAGGCTTAAAAGGTATTGACTATTACAAAAGATGCCTTTTGAAATCTGAGATCTAATGATTTATGCTCAACTGATATAGGAGGTGCTGTCATTATTATAAAAACTCCTAGAAATAAGCTAATCTAAAGAAGAATCCTAGGTATAGTAAACAGTTATGCAATTTGAGGATATATCTGTGTTAAATTAATTAACTAATGTACACATCATTGTGTTTTTTTTAAAACATGTTTTTGGTTAGATACATTTCATTGATGGTATCCTTTTACCATTGTATAATAAATATCAAAAGTCAATACAGCCTTAATGAAATTTCAATAATTGTTTATGTCAAGGCTGAAGTCAAAAGCAAATAATGTTACAATATTCTTCTCATTCCAGTTCATCTCCTTTTCTGAGTCTATACTTCCCTTCCCTTTTGGTGCTCTCTCTACGTCCCTCTCATTTGTTCTTATCCATCTCAAAATTTTATCGGCCTTTGACATTGCTAGGTGGGTTATTGTTTCTGCTTAACCTTAACTTGGATTTACAGGCTTCATTCTGAATGAGTTCATATCCTACTTTGCTAACACATTTTTCTGCATCTGTATTTCATAGCATGATTTGATGTTCTCTTCCAGAAGCCTCTTTGCATGTGCATTTAGGATCTA